>NW_024582453.1:128825-133154 GCF_018398535.1 Haplochromis burtoni
AAAAAAAAAAAAACCCAGAAAATTAATGAGAATATACGCCGTGTCCAACAAACAGATGAGCTGTTTAACCCTGGTGCACCCTTGCCCACTTAAGTGGGCAAAGACTATACACAGGAAAAAGGGAAAAAAAAATAATTTCCGAATCAACCCAAGTACAGTACAAATATGCCTTCTTCAAAGAAAGCATAAAAAATATAAATTAAAAGAAAACAGCGGCTATGTATATATGTACAGATATTAGTTGCCACTAAAAGTGTTGGGAGGGTCAGAGGATTGTTGTACAAGGGTAGGTGATTGGCGGACTCCCTGTGTGGTCACCTCCAGCTGATCCACAGTCATTGAACCCTGACAGACTAGCAGCTTTTGGGGTGGGTCTGACTTTTATTTTATTTTTTAATTCTTTAAGAGAAAAAAAAAAAATCCTTTAAAGCCTGCTCTCACTCTGGAATTTAAAAAAAAAAAACCCAAAACGACAACTGAGAAAAGCCATTCATGCCACCATCCCATGTTCGCTGCTGCCCCCAACCTCCTCGAGCCACGGTTGGCGGGGAGTTAATGCGAGTGGCGAAGGACGACAAAGGATTGTGTGTAAGAGGAGACACCAGACTACCCACAAAGCCACTGCTCCAGACACTTCCACCCTTTGCACAGAGTTCCTCAGCTGTCACAAACACACTTGTGAGCTCACACATCAAGTACTAGTAGACAAACTGACATCACATCTTCAAGGTTCCCCCCTCCATCCTTATATGGCATTCTTGCAGGGGGGAGGGGGTCCTTCTGTCACAAATTCTTTACATTGAGATTGCATATACAAGTGCCTGCTGCCAACAATGGGGCAGAGGGATATTTTCAACACTTAACACTCTCCACGAACATAGTTTTTAAGTCTCTGCGCCTCACTTGCGGACTCCTCACAGGCATTTTTGCATGATGTCAAAATGTCTGGATTGCAGTGTGGCTCGTAGCTGCCGTTTTTTGTAAAAGTGGGCAGGGCGGCATCCGTTGACATGCCCAGAGGCCCTCAGCCTTTCGCTGTGCTGTGGAGGAGCTGCTTTAGATGTCCCAGCATGCACTGCAGACAGGTGTGCTCATGTTGTTAACGAGGTCCCGGTCTGTTTTCGAGTCCGGTGTGAGAAACGTAGCGTGGGCCCGCACACATGCACTCAATGTTCTCTGGCACACACGCACACAGTCACACGGACACTTATACACTGAACATACACACGCACATAAGGAAGCACTAGTTGATTCAGAATGAGAGGACGGCTGTTAAAGTGCAGTATCTACATGTAACTCAAAATCAAGAGACCATCACCATCTCCACCTCTGTGTTTCCCTGATAACTGACAGCTGTGGTTGCCCCCCCTCTGCCCTGGGAAGAGGAGCTGCAGTAGTCCCTACTGGCCAGAAGGTGATATAGCAGACAGTGTTGAGAACCATCTGGTTTCTTTGCATTTTCTGTTTGGTTTTCTTTTGGAACAAATATCTTCATGCGGATGCAGTCTCAAAATGAGAACGCCACCTGATGAGAAAGATCAGATGTGGAGCCAGTCGTCCGTTTGTCTTTCTGAACTTGTGCGGAGGGAAAAGTGGATTGACACATTGCTAAACGAAAATAAAGCTGGAGTGGAGTCGCCACTGCCAGCCAGTACCTCTGAGTGGTCAAATCTCCTTACAGCAGAAAGCAACAAAAAGCATTTCCATGTGCAATTTGTTTCAGTGAAAAACAGGCAATGTCCAATATTTGCAACAAGCTCTCTTCCGTATTTCATACTAAACAAAACCTTGTTTTGAAAAAAAAATACAAAAAAAGTGTTTACAAATTTACATTGTGCAGTGCTGCATATGCATAACACCTCTCACAGTCATCGGATCTGGACTGTGATACAACTTGACACAAAGTGTCCAGACAAAAAGGTCTTTTTTTTTTTTTTTAAGAAAACAAACATTTGATCAAGCAGAAGAGGGTTGGGAGTTGCACATGGCAAGTGAGTGAAGTGTAGCACTAACTGTAGCTGCTCCCTCATGCCAAAGGCCATGCCAGGAGAGTCAGGTCCAAGCTGGAGGAGGGGAGCTGCCAAGGACAAGACCCTCCTCCAGAAAGCTGAAGAGCGAGTGAGTCTTTGGGTTCTTGGGTAATTGGTAAATCTTTAAGGAATTACTTTAAGGAAAGCTCTCTGTGAGGGTTTAGATTGGGATCAAGGTTTGTGGTTTGTTAATTTTTTTTTTTTTTTTCCTTTTTCCTCGACAGACTCTTTTGGTTTGTGGAAAGGCTTTGGAAATGGTGTGTGAATCTCTACAACGTGAACATTGAAAACACACCAACAATTAACAGGGGCACTTATGATTTCTGAAGGTCCCCAACATCTAAAGGCATGCTAGATGGGTAGAAAGATAGCAGGCGCACAGAGGAACTAAATACTTTACTGCAGTAACAGGCAATGCCCCAAATAACGGGCATTAAGGACCGGCACTGTGTGACAAGGAGACAAATTTGAGACGTACAACGGCATCCATTCTTACAGCTTACTGCCTCGTAAGTAAATTAGATTCATATTTGGGACAAGAGGATTACAAAGAAGAGAGTGCAAAGGAGGAGGAGAACAGTCTGCTGATAGGTCCGTGTTATTGTAGAAAAGAAAATTGAGGGTTGTTATGGGAGCCTTGAGGTTTTGGTATTCGAGGCATGCTGCTGTGCTCTACTCTTCCATACACATGGGAAGGTTGACAAAAGTGAAGACGTTGTATTCTATCATGATAGAGAAGCAGAGGAAAACGGCATACAGGACGAGGACGTACACGCCCAGCTTTAAATCCAGCCGCCACTTGTTGAAGTGGATCCCCAGCACCTGTGTACACACACACACACACACACACACACACACACACAAAACATCAAAAGGCTCGTTACTGAATCCTGAGCATGAGAAAAAGAATTTCAAAATCAGTTTCTCTACCAGATAAAATGAAAACGAAATTTCTCATTTATGTAGCAGCATTATCTGTTTAAACAAATCCAATTAAGCAAGTTTCACTGACAGAAAGTTGTATTTTTTTGCTGGCACTACAGTAAAGAAACGATCTACACCGTCTACACCTGATCAGTGTTTAAAGTTCACCATTAAGCAAATAGAGCTCTAGTTTCCACTCTTTCCTTTGTTTACTCACTGCAACGATTTCCACTCATGATTATGTATTTGTTTACATGTGCATGCTGACGATTACTAACATAAAATGTGCTAAAGTGGAAAAAGACACACACGCACCAACAGCCAGAACTCTGCTGTGCACAAGTGATACTGCTACAGAAAATCTATATGGAGGGGGACCACGCACACATTTTGTAATAACTACAGTTTGTAGAAGTAATATTTGTTTACCACTGACTGTGTGGGGACTCATGTATATTTGATGCCACACTGTGAAATTTATGAATGTGTCTGACTGGAGCTCAGAATTTTCAAAGGATATCAAATTTCAAATTATTGCCAAATGCAGCACGAGGTTATCACATTGTAGAATTCTAAATATTGAATGAACCAATTATCACAGAACAGAGGCAACACCAACCGAAGTGCGATCTTAATTCTGTAATATTACTTCAGTTTTATTTAAAACATGTACAGCAATTAACTAGATCATCTTTCTAGAAGAGAGCAACGTGTGAACACAACATGTAAGCATTTTATTCTCACCGTGAGGGCCACAGAGCCCAGGAGAAGCACCACTGAGTAAAGCAGCCCCTGACTGTTAATCATCACCTGAAACACAAAGAAGACTCATGTGCACGATTCACCTGGATTTTGGTGGTTTCATCCATTTAATAGAACAGAAACGATCAAGTACAAACTCCTGTAGAGCAAACTAGCCTCTCACCACTGATCCATAGTTAACGCACATGGTCTGCATCGCCCAGGGAACCCCAAGTCCCACTAGAATATCAAAGACATTACTGCCAATGGTATTGGACACTGCCATGTCTCCCAAACCTGCAAGAAAAGAGACCAAACAAAGTTGTTTAAAAACTTAAGTTTTCTCTTCTAGACTTTTGGGTAAAATAAAAATGCTTCACTTCCAACAATTCTGCTGTTCTGTAGCTTCTGGTATTCACAAGGGCCCTAACCTTATTCAGCAGTGACGCATGCCTGCAGAGTAACATCTATAAACAGCGCTGTACTATTTCCTCTTGTTTCTGTGATCTTGAGTACTTCTCCACTTGGAAAAAAAAAAAACCTTGTGTCTATGTACATAAAAGACAACTGACAGCTTTGAACATATACTGCACTAGTTCCTATATCTAGCTATCTAAAACAATTTACCCCCCCC
>NW_024582453.1:133174-174298 GCF_018398535.1 Haplochromis burtoni
AAAAAAAAAAAAAAAAAAAAAAAAAAAAAAAGCAGTATTTCCAGCTTTGCATTTCTAAATTCACGCCTGTATACATGCAACACATACAGCTTCCATCTTTGGGTTTCATACAATTCTACAATTATCTTTAAAGGATTCTACAATAGATTACATCCTTTTTAAAAGAAAGGGGGGTCATTTTAAGCATCAATGTAAAAAACTAAATGTTAAAGATGTTATATTTACAAAAGTGTCAATTCTATATCTGAGCAGCATGTTTTTTTAAAAAGTTGAGAAGGGTAACAGCACTGGAAAAGTTGCTCACGGGGTTGTGCGTTTGAGGAAACCCCAAAATAAATCAGAGGCAGGACTGGGCCCTTAAGTGCAGATGGGGATGGATTCATCATTGTGACCGAATGCAAGGGCAAATATTTCAATTTAACAATGACATTTCACAACAACAAAAAATGCAAAGAATTTAGAGCTTTCTTCAAACCCAATTTAAAAAACAAAAAAACAAAAAAAACAACAACAACTTATTGACAATCCAGGAACCCTGATGCTTTCTCTGAGAGGTGAGATGAGGTCATGTAGCTAGCAAACGCTTATTCAAATTTTCTTGTATGTTCATTATACTGTCATGGTAAAAAGTCCTCTTTAGGTCTTAAAATTAGGTAAAAGCAACCAACATAATGCACAGTCATTTTTAACAAAAACACAAATGAAGAAGCAGAATTTGGAAAAACTTCACAAGTCTTTACAGCATTGCTTCGGTTCATTGAGGTTTCCAGGCATTCATAGATAAACAGCATTTCAATGAGGCTGATGTCTAGACAGTCATTTTTGTAGATTTGTGATCACTTTGTTACATAATTCACTGTACACTGTTACACAGATTGCCTCATATTCAACTCTACAATCATTTGGGCACCTTGTAGTAATCAAGTTTAACATATACTGCTCTGTATACCAGAGGACTGTTCTACAAAGCAATTTCAAAAAATACTCAGGCAATCTTTCCATTATCCTCATAGCCAAACTTGGGGTAAGTTAATCAAGATAAGTTATCAGGGTTACAGGGTTTTCACTGTGCATTCACATGAGAGGGGTGGCACTGGCAACATCAATTATGGTTAAGTGTAATGCAGGCAGAGCAGCTGCTTTTAGGATTGGAAAAGAGCCCTTATATGAATAAACTTGAGCCCATTTAAAAACCACAGAAGAGGTGAAAATACCTTGCCGAGCCACGATGAGACTAGCTATGCAGTCTGGGACGCTGGTTCCTGCCGCCAAGAAAGTAATGCCCATGATAACATCAGGAATTCCCAAAGTGTAGCCGATTATGGTCACCTGAAAGTATACGTGGGAGGCAGTGCTCAACAAATGGCAACACAAAGCAAGACAAAAGATAAATGTCAAAAAATATGTTGAACCATAGTATGAATCTTCAGTCCGTTCAACATTGTTAGGAATGATTTCAGTCGACTATGCTGTTGCTTATATGGTAGCTAGACACATGGCAAGAACAGTTAATATAACCAGTAGTGTTTGCTTAACTTTTAGCCTTTGTAAAATATATACATAAAAAAAAAAAAAAATATCAGCTCCCCAAATGAAATCGGAGCATCATCTTGTATCTAGGTTCCTTGGATTGCAAGTGTTAGATTGCTGCTGACCAAGCTAGCAACAAGCCATTCAAAGCTAGCATGTAAGGGTAGTCCAAGATATTTTTAGGTTAACTTAAAATACAATTTAAAACGCCTCTATTCTCATAGCATAGTTGTGTTGTATTAAAAAGGGGTGACAGCAGTCTTACCCAAATGGAAACCTTTCGAATTTATGGATTGCAGGCTACTAAAAGCCTCAGCTTAAAACAGGACTTTAAAAAAGTAAACTCTAAGTAACCCTATTTGCTTTTGTAGCTGCCTTCATGGTTGCAATTTATGCTGCTGTGATTCATCATATTTAATTTGGACTGGATTTGGAGAATGTTTTGGGCTTCCACTCTCCACCATTTCACCCCATAATGGGGGCTTAAATTTCTTTGCGTTTTATTTTCCCACAGCAATAGAAATTCCACTTTCAATTACATAAAACACAGTTTACACCAATTTTCACTTTTCTGCTTTCATATTTAACAGTTTGTTTTTTTTAATCAAATAATTACTTCAGCAGCAGTCAAGCAAAATTAAAATGTTTCACTTTGTGCTTTGCAAATGATCTTTGGCATACAAATATTGCACTCACCATCCAGACCATAAAGTAGGAGAAGACTGCAATCCAGACAGTAGACAGGATGAAAGAGAGCATGAAGTATTTCTCCCAGCGAGGCTTGGCACAGTTTGGGACGGTAAAGAACAGCAGCAGGAGCAGAGGCCACGAGATCAGCCACTTAAACTTACTGCCTATACCCCCTGCAGTGAAACAACAGCAAGAGATCAAAATTGTCAATTTATTTTGGCCAGGCTTCATTTATAAAAAATGAAAAGTAATTATTAGCTTTAGCATCACATGCCAACAAAAACAAATCCGTTCCGTTTAATGTTTTTTCCTGGCCTTTTTTCAAATGTTTACACCTTTCGGTGAATTCGGTCATTTTTTGCTTGGACCTTCAAATTATTTGTGGTATACTTAGAAATACACATCACTTACAGCGTTATATGAAGACTGTTACATGTACAGCCTAAACAGTCTGCAACTGCGAATTATTCAGCTTAAGGTCACACTGAAAATGACTGTCAAAACTGTAGCTCCATTTGTATTCAGTTCCTCTTTGGTTTTACTAGTGAACATAAACATGTTGCCTCATCTGTCATTTACCACAAACACAGAGCATCAAGCTTCATTTCTTTTTTAAATGAAGCTCTCATACTGACAGAGCACTCCATTTTGAGGAAAAAGATTTCAGTGTGCCTTAAAGCACCAAAACCTTTACTCTTCCATGTCATTTATAATCTAACAAGATGCAACACCAATTCCACCCACTTAGATTCGTCTGTTTCATGATAAATCAGGATAATCAGATTCAGTCTTTTCACATGAGCAGACACTGACTGATAAAAGGGCAGCCCTGCTTAGAGATGTCAAAGAGGATAATCATTAGTTGGTATACAAGAACCTACTGCCCAATTTAAGCAAGGACATCAATAACTGCCGAAGCAGAAATAAATTCTTAAGCAGACTGAGCAGCGCCATCCAACTAAGCATTCCTCTAAGCACTAACAGCACTTCTAGTTTTTAAAAATCTATACCTACAGGAGGCTGCATAGCAAGTTTTGAAATATGACTGGCATGTCTGTGTGTCCCCAATTACACGCGTTCATCAAAGAAATACATCAAGCACGTACTTGGAATATGAAAAGGTGAGATGGTGTCATTTTCCACCACCTCGCTGGGTTTGTCCTCTGGCACGTTTCCATTCTCGATTTCAACCTTCCCGTCGATCACTTGTGTCTCCACACCATTGGCAGCTTGCACCAACTTCTGGCGCTTTCAAAAGAAACAAACTAAGTCAAAGAGCACATGAGCGAACGTGCTACTACTTCTGCTTTTAAAATTGATTTTGTTCCTCTAGTTGTACAATAAAATTATGTAAGTGTATGATGACATAAAACCCTTCAGGCCTTCTTAGAAACACAAAGCTGAAAATAGTTCCCACCTTTAACCTGTAAAAGGCAGCTAAATCTAGTTACTGGAGCACCAACGGCCAGCTGTACCTCTGTAATGATGAGGCGACTGGCCATGCGCAGGCGGGTCTTGGGTCCAAAATGGCTGGTCACCATGACACGGAGGCCAGCCTCTGGGAACCTGAACTTTGAAGGGCTTGCATTCATGATCTCATCCACCATCACCACAGAGCCGCGGCTGTAAGCTTTGCTAGGCTTGACTAAAGTGGGAATAAGCACACATTACAGCAATAAATACAAGACAAACCAATAATGGTCCAAACCATTACAGCATATTAAAAAAAAAGAAAAAAAAAAAAACGAACAACATCTGCTATATAAATTTGTAGTTTCGAGCGCTATAGACTTCCAAGCCAAAATAAAGCATTACTGAGAGCTAAACTGCCATTTAATTAGTGTCATACAGAGCTGCACTAGACCATATTATTATTCTACCCCTCCCCAATCAGTGTGGAGGCAGTTAGATGTCAAATATATCAAGTAAAACCATCCCAAGATGAAGAATACCTTGCGTCTACAAATCTGGATGTCTTCCTTTTCGAAAAATCCATCATTTCTTTCAAGCCATCTTTTTCTGTTTTTCCTGTTGGTGCCTTTATGTCACCTGCTCCCTCAGTGACAGGGTAAGTGCTTCTCTGAATCCAATTGTAAGGTAACATTGTTGGTTTGGAGCACCAGGATGCCAATCTTAGCACATACAGTTCAGTTCAATTCGCTTCAAATGGGTAGACTGTAAGAAAATGCCAAATTTGATATTTCTCAGACAATTCAACTCAACTTTTTAGATTATCCAATCATATTTAAGTGGATTTACAGAGATGAAAGTTTTATATAAAATTGTATACAAAATTCTCCAATGTGAAACTACAATAAAGCTATATAGAAACTGATCTCAAGTTGGTGATTTACTGACGCCTCAGTCAGACACGTCTAGAGACCAGTTGGTGCCCTCCTGGCTACCCCCGTTTGCCATGGTAACAAAATGTGTACTCCAAGGCAAACTACCTAGCAAAAGAAAAATAAGAATTTTAGTGTTTTTGAGAGTTGAATTTTTTTATTTTTTTAACTTGTTTCGGTTCAGATTCTTGCATCACCACTTAGGAATGATGAATCCTATCAGCATTCCTCTTTCCTACATTAGTTTTTGCACATTATGATATTTCTTGGAGATATAAATGGATGGAAAAAATGTAAAACTATCACTAAGAATGTGTGTGGCGCATGCTAGAAAAGCAAGGGCCCATTACAAACGTTTCTCCATAAATGCTCGTAGTACAAAAATATGAATTTTCTGCCTTTCCTGGACTTCAATCTCAAAGTTACTTGGTAGAAGAGGAATGTTTGTGGAGAAAAGGAGATGTTCAAAAACCCTTTGACTCCCAAGTGTTTCGTGCTTCTGGAATATTGACAGGAGAGTTTTACACAGCAACTGGGTTGGTTAAAATAAGTGTGCAGTTCATATGATTTCTGGATACTGAACTTCAAATAGCTCTACCATATTGTCTTGTAAAATAATATTTTTAAAATATTTAAAACTAGCAACCAAGACTGATTTCAAAGGGTGCATCTTTGAACATGTAACCGCAGGAACCTTTGACTCAACTCGAGCTGTAATTTGGCTGACACGTTAAACAGTCCGCTTCAGACTTCAACTCGGCCTGCTTTATTGGCACCCAGCAAATCCACATTTGGTCTTTGCATGCAATTAGTACTAAGATTCAGTGTGTGGGGAATTAAAAGTTCTACAGTCCACTTATTAGTTTTACTCAGCCTTAATTTGACTTATTATACATGCAAGAATGCACATAAATTAAATATGTAAACAGAGCTGGCATAAACATTTCCTCTTGTGAAATTCATTACCACTTCAGGAGCGAGTGGGTCTACACCCCAGAGATCAGCAGAAGAAAAGTAGTATGCAAGCAGAAAGAACTGGCACACAGCAGCACAACACTGTTGACAACAAGCAAGAAAAAGTTTAGTAAGGCTAAACAGACAGGCATGTTAGCACTAATGCAGCCAAAGTAGAAAAGGTTAGGTCTCTCAGAAGGGTTACATGTCTAATTAAAAACCTTTGAGAGTTCAAAAAGAAGGAAGAAGTAGAGGACTGTGGCTATAAAGTACTGTAACATGACACCAATGGTATTATTTAAAAGACTAATTTTTCTCCCAGAATAACCTTGAGACCTAAAACATGTTGTGTGACATTAAACTAATCTGAAAAGATTTTTTTGAACTTTATTATGTTGTTGCCCTTTTAAAACTTCATTTTGTGCTTGTTAAAAAGCTACACTTGGTTATCACCCAAAGGAGAAGTGAGAAAATGAGTTTTGGGAGGGGGGTTTTTGGACATGACAAATCGTCTCTTGTGAAGTTTGCTTGTTGTGCTTCTGAAGAATTATTAAAAGAAATAGTTGACATTTTTGTGAAATGTATTTTTGATTCCACTCATGTTTATATGCCAAATAAACTCACCACCCACTGGTGTACACCTTGCATCCCAAAGGGACTGAGATCTGGTGACAGTGGAAGCCATTTGAGTACAGTGAACACATGTTCAAGAGAGCAGTTCGAGATGGCGTGAGTTTTGTGACATGGTGCAGTATCCTGATGTAAGCAGTCACCAGGAGATGGGTACATTGGTCATAAGGGGATGGACATTGTCAGCTACACTACTGAAGCAGGCTGTGACATTTAACATTCTTCTGCAAACCCTGGTTTTAATGAGCGGTTATTTGAGTTGCAGTTCCCTTTCTATCAGCTCAAAGCAGTCTGGCGATTCTCAGACTTCTGACACCCAAAAAGCATTTTAATCACAGAACTGTAGCTCACTGGATATTTCCTTTTCCAGTCTCTGTAAAACCAATGTGGGGAAAATCCTTTCTTCACCATTCTGATGCTCGTTTGGTCGTCTTGACCGTGTGTACACGCATAAACGCATCAATTTGCTGTTATGTGACTGTGATTAAATATTTGCATTAACAAGCAGCTGAACAGGCGTTAATAATGAAGTGGAAGGTGAGTGAATGTAGGTACAGCTGGGATAGCCTACTGTTTTACAAGAACAAAGAGGGCAGATGGCTATGTGACCACTGGCTAGCAGTTTTAGTTTGTAGGCTATAGCTTCACATTCTTATGAGTGGTATTGATCTTCTCATCCAACCACCAAGTTGTAAATGAGTTCATTTCACAACATGTTTAACTACTGTTCTGGGCATATTTTTAAAAGAACAAAGCAGAAGCTGAAGCATTTCAGGTTAGTTAGCCAAAAGGAAGCAAAGATCAAAGCCACAGCCCTTTTATAACAGGAGGAAATACCCACAGTCTTCCATAGGATTAACCACGTTGTTGCCTTTTCAACATACAGTCTCTCATTTAGCAGAGACTAGTCATGGGTACCCAGCCTGTCTGATTAACCTTACCTGGAAGTAAAGGCGATGACGGGTCGTCATCCCAAACATAGCCATAACTAGTATTACCGTCCTCCATCTCACTGCTGGCTGCCGCGTTGCCATTTGCCACATTTTTGTTTGACTTTCCCATGAAAAACTTCTGCATGCTGGAGTTGAATCTAGTAAAAAGATTAAACATAATACATGAATCAAAGAGTGCAGGAGAGAAAAAAAAAAGTCACAAGATTGATCTGCAAATGGGTTTATCAGCTTTAGATGAAAGGCACCAATTTGTTTGAAATATAGCACGTATTAATTAGCCGGAATAATCCTCTTATTTCTCCTATACAATTTACAACTCAGGTGGCTCACTTTCTAATAAATATCAGCGCATTACATTATACATAATGAGCTGCTCTGCATTGGCGTAAGAGAGAAAGAAAATATCCCCAGAAGGCATTAACAAGCTTTTCAGCCTCAGACTCTCAGCAGGACCATTTGAGTGCCATTACATAAAAATGGATCAAAAAAAACAACACCGCTGCCTTTGAACATAATTTGCGTAGAGGTTACACTGGCAGCATTACAAGAGCTACTCTAGCCCCTCGGCACCTTTGGAAACATTAAAAATTAAAATTGTTTGTGATTATAGGCTGCAGTTTGCAAGAGAAGATCCAAGGGTATCATTTTTGTTTTTCAATTTTTAAATTGTGTTTTCTGTGTTGCCTTTTTCCCTCTCAAATGAACTCTAAGTCTGAGGACAGAATGGGAATAAAAGACTACCTGAGGACATCAATAAAAAGCCCTTCTAGTTAAACACGACATGTTCGGGGCAAGACATTTTCTCAAACATTCAACAGGTAAAAAGAGGCTTTGTGCATATAATTACAAGCTCATGCACATACTTGATATGTTTAATATACCATAGTGCATAACTACTGAATAACTTTTAAACATAATCTTAGCTTTTAAGGACAAATGACTAATTACATCTAATTTAACAAATCCTTATAAATGTTAAAGTATTTATAGTGATTTATTATTCTTACATTTTATGCACCTAACTTCTCCGTGCTGTCATTTAGCAGCATGTGTGCAGCTTGCTTGTGAAAAATCACAGCCGTGCACTACAAGGTCACCTCAGTGCACAGACTGTGCTATATAAAACCCACTTTATTCCATTTCAACTGGAATAACATGACAGCATATCCTAGAGTAAGCACTTCTTTCCTCCAAATGAGAAAGAAAAGGAGTGATCTGGTTAAGCCTGTGCTCTTAGCCACTGCAGAGGGGGGGAGAGATTAAACTCTTATGGCAGCGAGAGAGCAGACTGCTGCTGAGTGTAACACAGATTACCAGCTGGACAGAGAAAGCAGCAGAGGACAACCTGGTTGGCATTATTCACTTTGGTCTGGAAAGACAAAAATTGAGTGCAATGAACTCCAAAATCTGAAATGCCTATGATTCCTTTCCTTTTCTCAAGACAGCATCCTATAAATAAAGCTAAAATTTAGACACATTAACACTGTTAATTGTAATTTGAGCAAGTTTTCCTCCACAAAGCTCCCGTGTTGAATTAGCTTGTAACACTAGTCAGACAATACGAGTAGCTGGAAATCCGCTGCTCATTTGTGCACGCACGGTTGGTTATGCAGGTTGTTAGTGCATAAGAGCGTGAAGCAGAATGTGTTATCATGATTCCAGCCTGATTCAACAAAAGCAGCTGTAAGAAGAATTTGCAAGACTCACTTCATGACGAGGATGTATCCTGCATACATGAGCACCAGCACCAAACTCTCCCACCTGATGGAGAGACAGGATGAGGAATAAAATCAAAATGGCTCGACTTGTATATAAGAAGTTAAATAGGAATTCAGTAGGCTATACGTTTTAGCTTATAAAGCTTCGAGGTATTACATGACTGTAATACAGCGGCCCCTCCCACTTGCTTTTCAAACCTGCCCTATGAGGGGAAGCTAATCAAAAGAAAGATGTCTTAAAGAAAAGCAAATAATGGGTGTACTGAGGAGCTACACCAGGGATGTCAAACTCATTTTACAGCATCACACGTACAGCGCACTTTGATCCCTAGACCAGTAAAAATTCCATCAAGTTTAGATGCACATTGAATCCCAGCAATATCTCAAAATAAGGAATAGAAATGCAATTTCAACATGATAAAGACATGCTGCTCTATTTTGATAACTTTAATCGTAAGAAATAAATGTGTAAAATTATGGGGGGATGAATGCAATAACAGCAATAAGACAGTATGAAGCAGAAATTTTTTCTTAATTCACAAAAAAAAAAAAGGGTGTAATATGAAAGGCTGTGGGCGAGGTTTTCATGAGTAAGACAACAGGAAAATCTATGAAAATACAATTAAAAGTCCAAACTGTACACTCTCCTTCACATTTACCAGTAGGCCGGACTGGAGTGGGACGATTCCGGCCCCTGGGCCTTATGTTTGACATCCTTTGTCTACACCAACCACCAATGTATAACAGCAAAGGATTGTTGCAAACTGAATCAAGCAAAGCTGTCCTAACTGAAAAGAACTGAAAAGTTGGAAAACTTTAAACAACCTCACTATAAATATGGTTAAATGCACAGCTTACCAAACTATCTTCTCATCATAGATGAACTGAAAAATAAAAATAAATTATTATTTTTTGATTACAGCACAGTCATGGCAAGTACTCAAACACATGCAATAACTTACTGCAATCAGAGCCACAACAGACAGGATGTAATAGAAGGAATCCCTGAAAACAGCCCACCAGGTCAGCATCACCACCTAAGAATTCACAGAAAGTATCTCTTGAGTTACAGTTAACATATTTGCAGAACACTTTCTGATTACACCTGCAGTTTAGTTCTCCACTTTCACTAAAACCAGTTCTAAGAAAACTGAAGCAGATTGCTTCGTTTCCCTTCAAATGCGACACATGTGATGCTCTGCAGTCTATAAATAAACAGAACGATACAGTCACAGCAGTAAGTCACTCCTCTCTCTCGCACACACCTGTCCAGCAAAGATCCCGCAGACACCAATGATGCATAGGATGTTGAAGACCGCTGAGCCAACGATGGTCCCCACCCCCACATCACCGTGGGTGATGAAGACACCTGCACACAAGGAGGCAGCCAGTCAGAATTAGTGGTGACACCGACCATCTGGGAACGTCTGAGTGGGTGCACATACTGCTTGAATGTATGCATGAGTACCGATGACAGATGCAAAAAGCTCTGGTGCAGAACTGCCAGCTGCCATGAAGGTGGCTCCTGCGACATCTTCACTTAGATCTAGTTTCTGCAGGAATTAAGCAAAGATGATTGGTTTTACATACACCGTAAAAGTGTAACTTGGGAAGAGAGGATGACAACCACCACGTACCTCACAGATCTTCTCCAGTGATGTCACAAAGTATTCATCACATGTTATAGCAAGCGCCAGAAACATGTAAAGAGCCTGGAGATGGGGGGGGAAAAAGTTACATTTGAAGAATTTTTATGTGACAAGGGGCAAGGATATAGTAAATAAAGTGTGCATGGGCTTAATGGATATATCCTTAAATCTGCAGAAATTAGCTAAGTTAATAAAGCACCAGTTGCTAAAAAACAGCTGAAGGGGAAACTGCTTTAAATTTTAATATCAAATCAGTTTTAGGAAAAAAAAAAAAAAAAGAATATTCCCCACCACCATTCCTAACAGGCGGCTGGACAATGTATAAATTATAGATCATGTGTGACATCATCAGGGCCTGGCAGCTCTGACAGGCGTGCTCTGCTCTATGCTATCCACAGGGGGCAGTGCAGGACTGCAGTGTGAGCAGACTCTCCACACATTTACTTCTCAGCAGTAAAGTCAGAATAGACATTATTGGTTACATTTAAATGTGTAAATTGAAGCTCAGGACAATTAAAGAGGTTATGAGTGTATTGTCTTGACTGCAACTCAAATCAGTTTTGAAATATCACTTTTAATCAAATATGCTCAGACATTGAGAAATCCAGCAGTGATAATGACAGAAGCAATAAGACAGTATGAGCTGCTCTCCATATCTAAAATATCCCAATTCTTTGTACTAAGGAAAGCTTAAGCAGGAAGCCCAGTTTCAAAGCAGCCCTCCATCATTATATCTTTAAATACAAAAAATAAAAAATAAAAAAGTTCAAAAGACACCCTAATCAGAGCATAGTCCTCTTATTAAATGTAAAAAAAATAAATAAATAAAAAACACACTTCAGAATTCCTGTGACCCAAATTTTAAATTTCACTTCACAGACTGTCTTTATGCAAAGTCAGAGACATCATGACTCACTGAAGGCAAAACTTTTTAATATAGAATAATAAATAAAATACATTAAAACGCACATGCATTCTTATGAATGATGCCAATGTTAAAGCTTGGACCAAAAATACAGCACTGGCATATTTATGAAGCTTTCCATGCACACTCCTGAGCAGGGACACTTTTATGACATACAGAACCATAAAATGAAATGACTGCTCCAGAATCTTACTGTGTGCATTCGACACATTCAAAAGACAGTTTGACATATTAAAAGGCTGACCTATTAATGTAAATTGCCTTTTAGATTGTTTCCTGTTTTGTTTTCTCTTTTGGTAAACAATCTTATTACAATTGGACACAATTCAAGGGTACTTTGCAACTTTTGCAAGATAATCCAACTGCAAGGATTGTTCAGATCTTTCACTGTTTAACTTTAAAAAAAAAAAAAAAAAAAAAGTTATATTTGACTAAAGTGCCCTTCTATGTCACATTTTGGATTATCAGTTTTTGCAACCATTGTTTGCAGTTTAAGTATTTGTTATTTTTCTGCTTCCACCAACTGTACAAATAGTAAAGCGACACTGGAAAAATACATTTAAAAGAACATGGCACTGATTTGACATTATAGTAGAGCAAAAATGTGACGTGTTTTACACTTTAAAAAAAAAAGTTTATCATGTTATTCCCTTATCCCCTTTGTTCTGAGTATATATATTAAACTATTTCTGAGTTTGAATAAAGATATTTGCAGAGAAATGGGTGCATACTTATTTTAAATAACATGTACTTGAGCTAAAGAAAAGCACCTCTGATCAGTTTAAAATCTGGCAAATCAAACAAGCCACCATAATCTCCCTCTTAACTTTCAGGCTTAGAAAGCTGAAAACAGTAGTCGGCTATGTGAAAAGCCTCCAAATCTTCCTACAACCAAATGAGTCACCGACTGGAGACTTGTTATGCAGGTGCAGATTCTTTTACAAAAGTAGTCTTACCGCCGCAATGTGCAGCAGAATGGCTCCACTCTTCCGTTCATTGTTGGTGAAAAAGTCGTCGGGGAACTCGTGTATTGCTGAGAAAAGAAGAAATGTCACAATCACCACACATCAGCAGCTTGACTGCGAAGTACACATCACTGTCCCATCTTCAGATGGCTCACACTACACTACGACCACGTTATTCTTTTTCTTCCTTCCCTTTCCCCTTGGCTACCTAATACCGAAATGTGTCTTCCATGTTTAAAACTGGGCAGCTTTCAAGACTTTGTGCAAATGAAATAGTTTCTGATCACCAGCATCCCAGAACAGCTTTAACAGGAATAGCTCAGGCAAAGGAATAGTTCAGGCACAGGAATAGTTCAAAACACCTTCAATATCACATCACTAAGGAACCAATTATTTCATACCTACTCAAGGGGGGTGGTCTCAATCATCACGTCCTCTTATGATGTGAAAAGCTCGGGCTATGATAAGAGGCTGAAGTCATACAGAATTAAAGCAAGCAGGCAGAAAACACTCCCATGCTGAGGGCTCGTCATTCATCATCCAGAACTCCAGCTGGCCCACAGTGTGATCACGATACGAGCATAAGGCTCAGATAGGGGAGCACGGCCACTCCACGGTGCACCTGGCTGAAAACAGAAGCTAGCCATCTCCCTGACAAGAACAGCATCTGTGGGGGGGGGGAACGGCCTCTGTCCGACCCATCCCTGCTGGACCTGAGCTGCAGGTTCACATCTCAGCTTGCAACAAGCCTGCTGTATTCCAAGTGTAATACTTACAAAACTTCCCTAAACTCTGTATACTGCAGGTGGGAGGCTAGACTGAGTTGGAGCAGTGCTTGGAGTAGATGCTAACACATTGATGTAGAGCAAGGGTAATATTTACATATTTTTATCCTATTAAGTTGAATACATTAGCAAGCTAAATACTTAATTCAGTAATTAGCACAGTACAGGTGAGACTGACAGTGGCACTGTATGACAAAGCCACCGAAATTGATCTTGAGAAGGAAATTAACAGACATTAAGTGTTATTTAAGGGACATCAATGCTGTTGAAAACAGGGTTTTGCCCCATTCATGGTTCTCTGCCAGTGCTGTGAGCACATTTTGTTTGTGAGGGACAGCCAGTCAGAAGAGGGCTGGGCTAAAGGCTCATTAAGAGGAAAGAATGGGAAATCTTGAACTGTGAATCAAGCTAAGCTACTCCAGTAGAGTCCAGGGATTTAAGAAAAAAAAGAGGAAGTGGAAAGTAGTGTGATATAGGCCAAAATTAAAGTAAATGTACAAAATTTTTGAAGCGATTATTTTGTAACAGTTGATAAATTTCACTGTGGAAGTGAACACCAGTGAAACTAGGGAGTGTATGAGAACATGGAGGCCATCATTTGGATCCTTTTAAATTTTTTGCTGTGAAATTCAGTCAATCTGCATAAAAGTGGTGCTTCAACTTACAGACCATCCCTACATCCCTAGAATTGGGAAAACACCTGATTGGGTTACTGCAGTGCAGTAATCATTGCTCTATCCTTCAGTAATCCAAATAAACAGGTATTGTTAAAATAAAACACTACAATCCAAGCCTGCAGAACAATGCCGTGTAGAGCAGAAAATAAGGACAAAATTCGGGCTCCTGTCACATATGGAGTCGTGAAGTGGAACAGTGCTCACCTGAGACTTGTCAATGCATCTGTCCCAATCTCACAGACATCTTTTTGCAATGATATTTTATTGTGTGCACATGTGACTGAGTTAGCATTTGAAATCGTGCACAGGGAAAATCAAATGCTGTGCAGGATGCAGTCCAAGACCTCTTAATCAACTGCGTGCTTCCTTCTTTTCATTTAATTACATCACATGACTGGTAATGTTGGTTCATTATGCATCGGTGTGTCATACAATAGCTCCCTTTAGTTGCAAAATGAAAAAAAGAGGCATGGCCCAAATAAATTACTTTCAAATTAATCAAACCTTGATTTGTAGATTTTTAAATTTGGATAAATGCACCCGATTAGATTAGTATAAATGATAATAAAAAGCTGATTAACCTAGAGTGTAATATAGACTATAACATGATGTATAATGAAAAGCCTAAGGTGGCATTGAAATCCAACAGTGGCATTGACTATGTCAGGAAGCTTTAGCTCATTTCATTTCTGACAGCTTTATATGGCATATGAAGTGCACCGGAAAACTGGCTGCCTCGAGTAAAGGTGCAATCAATTACAGGATTTGTCAGCTGTGCCTCAGAGGTGATTGAAAACAAACTTATGCCTTATGGCTACAAACATCATTCTAGCTGTTGAAGGTTACCCATTAAGCTTCTGAAAAGCATGGAAAGGTGTGAATTTCCCAGTCCTTCCATGTTCAGTTGAAACAGTCAATAATTAAGTAGTTATTTGGTGACACTGTGTCCTAAATATGAAATCAGCTCTGGCACGGAGAGCGTTTACAAAAATAAAAAATAAAAATGGAGGTGTCTAAAAGGGTGCTGGCACAGTGACTGCAGAGATGACAGGTAGGCAGGGGTCACCTCTCAGTCCCTGTAAACATATGAGCAGACAGCGTCTGCAGGGTTCGTCTGCGTCTCCTCACAGCAGAGGTCAAACAGGATGCAAACATGCTTCCGTAGCCAGTTCCCATATAAGGCCAGAACAGGATGTCCACACAAGAGTGGGACAATGCACACACTGCTTTAGTGATCCTTCTCAAATGAGATCCAAAAATAGAATGATAAATATGTACCACAGCTAAAGAAAGTGGGGTTTTTTTGTTTGTTTTTAAATATATGTATACAGAAAATGAGGAAGCAGCTTGGGGTGATGGATTACTAAAGTGTACCGCAAATATAGAATGTTTACCTCCAGATCAAATTTTATGACTTTAATCAAAGAATCAGTCGATGTTTGTAGCTTACAGCTTCACCGTTTAACTATTTTAATTATTCTTGATTTACTTCACTTCATCCATTTAAAGCAACAACAACAAAAAAAAAAAAACAACAACAACAAAAAAATCAGTTCTGTGCTTTGGGCCAGGGTAACTTATCTTTTTTAAATGAATGTAGTCACAAGGTTATCATCTTCCAGAAATTTGGCCATTTTTAGCTGCAGATATATAAATGTTATTCTATGGAAAATGTACGTTGATTTGTGATTAGTTGCTCGTAAACAATATAAGTTCTGATTGCCTTGTGTCAAACAAGGCACTCAGCAGTCTGCTGCTTTCTGACTGTAACAAAATTTTATGTTTACATTGTATATCTAATATAGACCCAGCTGCCTTCACATTGTTGAAGAAAATACTCAAGCAGCTGGAGGTCGTCAGCAACCTGCAGCAGACAACTGAACCCAGCATCACCAGTTCTCTCAGTCATGTCTTTAGCACCATCCTGCAGCACAGCATGAAGAGTTTTTTGTTTGTTTGTTTTTTTGGAAATGCATTACATCTGAAGCCATCAAACAGACCTGATTAGGCATAGCAGCATGCAAACCTCCAAACAGCTCTGCATGTGGTCCCACGTGAGACACTGGGCAAGCACTGCTGGTCTAAACATCAGCTGAGGACTGAAATGCTCTTCAACAAGCTGCTCATATGCCTTCTTAAAAAAAATTTTTTTTTTTTAAATTGATGCTGCTGTGTTGGTATGGGGTCTAATGTGGCTGACAGCAAGGAAATTCATACTTGGATTCCAGTGCTCTGAGAACTGCTAGCCTTCGAGAGCAATCTCCTTCGTAAGTGCTGTTGTCTTTTTTTTTTTCTTTTTTTTTTTAAAATATAAACGCAGAATGGATCATCGCTGTACATTTTCTCTCAATTCCCCAGTGTTTGCTGCAAAGCTGATGTTGGTTTAAGGAACCATTTTTCACTCCTGCACAGAGCATAGACGGCTGGCTGCATCACATTTGTCATCTTTGCCTAGCCTAACATACATTACCAAACTGCTCACTCAGTGTACAACTAATGAGGTTAACATTACGTTGCCCTAAAGTGGCATCGGTGTATTTGCACATGAGCAGGTCAGCGCATCTCTAAACATAATGTTCAGCCCTCCTCTCGACCCTCAAAATTTCAGTACAGCCCTGCTTTTATTCAAACAAGTTTAGCCTTGGTTGCATTGTGAACCAGATAAATCCAAGACTATGGTTTATTCACGGTCTACAGTTTCAAGACGTGCAATATAGCAAACCTCCCCTTCATAGAATCTCAGTTTTTTTGATGCACTAAAGCCAGAATGTGGTAGAAACTCATGCATTTCTGCAATTACTATTCCATAATCTGGTAATATTCCAGATATCATGGTGCTGTTACATAACACAGCTCAGTATTGGGTGCCTTCTGTTGTCCCAGAGAGATGATTGACAGGATAGTGCAGAGAGCAGGCCAGTTTTCACCCAACACTTCTGGACACAAAAACACCCCATTACAGATGCAAGACTGACAAGGAGCCCTGCAAAGGTCTGTTTTATAATCCTATCAATAGCCCTACTTCTGAAAAACAAAAGGCTATTAAATGCGATACAACCGAATTAAAATCTGACGCGTGCAAAATGTTTTGGCAGAGTGCCTGGTGAGACCTGTCACTGCTCGCGTACTGACCCACGGACCAGCCAGGTCATTAGCTGACTACAACTGACACGAGAGCACAGAAGTCAAGAGACTCTTCAGAGGAGAGTGATTTCTCTGGGCCATTATTAACCCATTAGTTAATTAGCTTGCTCCAGCAGACATGACTCAGCTGACAGCTCAGTCCTGTAAACATTACAACATCATCACGGGGACGACCTATGGGAGAAATCTCCAGGTCACACAGCAACAATAAGTTATCAAAATTTAAGCTGCTTGTTTGTCCAGAACACACATGCCCCGATTATCCTTGTTAGGTTAGTATCTTCTCAGGCTGAACCACCACATGTTGAAGCACTCTCACTCTCGTTTGTGTGAGAGCTTGACACATGCAATTTTCACCCGCATGAGCATACTCGCATACCTATTACACTTCTGCTTTAAACATGAATTGCCCCGAGCCTTTAATAATCAAATTGTTGGTGCAGCAGATTCACAGAGTCCTGCTTTGACAACTTAAAGGGGACACCGATATAGAACACATGCATTTAGTTGGGAAAATGCATTTAGTTGGAGGGGGAGGTCAGATGTGTTTGAATTGCACGGTACTAAAGACTGCTCTGTGCAGGTGCTCGTGCCTCTCCTCTGCGTTGCGTTATTTGCTGGCAAGCGAGAACCAAAGTGAGGTCAGTTTCCATTATGCACAGTGGCATAATCCCCACTTGTGTAATTCCCTTTTAAAAAGCCTCCTTCTGGTGTTTCCCAGGAGTTGACGAACCAGCAATCCAACATGGACGGGCCTTTACTCACTGGCAGCTTCACCCATCATGCTCCCGCCAAATTTCCTGCCTCTAAATTGTTGTGCCAGCAGGAGAACTCAGATTCTTCTCACTAGCAAACATTTACACTAAAAGGGAAGGCTGCAGCTTTTACACGGTGACGCTGCTACTTCTTAGCAATATAGATTCAGTCACAGCTCCCCCTCACCAACCCCTGCTTTTCATCCCTAGCGTGAAACATGTGCGGCCAGTGTCCGTGAGCAGATTAGTACCATATCTAAAATAACTATAATCCAACCCATTTTGAACCTTTTCTTTGTTGTTCACTTCCACTTTTGTGCTGCCATCTGCTTCAACCAGGACAATCACGCCACTCAAGAGGGAGTTCTCAATAAAGGGCATTAGTAGCATGTTTATTAAAGCCAAATTATTACTCCTAGAGAACATTAGCTATGCTTTTCTGCTCCCTCTCCCATTTTGTGCGCTCTAAAGTTGGCATAAGCACTCGGAAATGGGATACAGATGAGTGTATAACCCAATTCTTTTTCTCCCACCACCAAGTCAACCGTAAGCCATTTTTCAGGCAACGCATTACTGATCACGTTTCTTATAACAGCCTGAAAGAGCTCATAAAACATTTAAATCCTGAAATAAACCAGTCATTCATTTCTTCATATGTGGGTGAGAAATAGGAGTGCATTTGTTTCATTTGTCATGGGACAGCTACAGGAAATACTCAAGATCTGCATGTGATAGCTGGAAGATTATTCACATGTTGTTTCAGAAACTGAGTCATTTGGTTCTTTGTGGCTTGGAAGGATGCTTTCTAATCAAGAATGGACCCAGAAAGCAGTTTGGACAGCACCTTGTATTTGCCTGGAGTTATTACTGAACGCCTAATAAAACAAGCACTTGTGCTGCCTTAGCAGCACTTGGGACAATCAAAAACAGCATTAGCACCCTGTGAAGCACAGTGATCACAGAATTAATGAGGAAAAGGCAAAGACCAAAAATGGCAGAGAGAGGGAGAGAGTAATCCAAGCAGCCCACCAACAGACATTTAAGTGAACAGAGTATCATCTGTTCCACAATATCAGCATAAAGCAGAAGCCTCTAGAAATAATAATAAAAGTACCAGTCCTGGCTCCAGTACAAGCACTGGTCCACTGCTGGAGGAGCAGCCCTGGAAAATACATCTGCGAGGAATAGGCAGAAATGCAAATATCTGACACAAACACATGCTTCCCTTATTGGGAGACTGGTATAAGGCTATTATTTAAGAGAGATTCCTCACTAAGAAGGCACTATGGAAACTCAACCTGACAAGTGCAACAAAACAAAAGGAAAGGGTTATTCAATTTTAGTCAAATTACAAAATAGGACTTCCCCCCCCAGCATTCGTTATTTGAAGAGGCCATTTTAAATTCCATTATCAAGCCATTTTTAAAGGTACATACCTGTCGAAACCACAATTTTAATGGTAGGGGATTTATATTTGCTTTAGCCTTTAACATGAAAAAGCCACCCTGAATGGTTGCACAGATTTTAAAGCTTGGATATGGAGGGGGGGAAAGAATTGCAGTATGAGATGTTACAATGTTTGTGTTTAATTAAATTAACACTACTGACCTGAAATTTTGCACAAATCCTATTAAGGCGTTAAAAACCTGAGATTGTCAGGTAAGACGCATGTGATGGAGTAATGTGGACTGATCCAAGTTAATTGTTGTCAATCCCCCCCCCAAAAAAAAAAAAAAATTACCACATTTGCTTGTATTTCTCCATTTTTTAGCCATGTATACTATATAGTATATATAGCATGCATAGTGAAAAGTGGGTGACCCTTTTAGAATCATCTATACGAGCGCAGGTTTCTCTTAAAGTTTGAGAGTTCATGTCAACATTAAATAATTATCACACTAGTTACAGTGAAAATTGGATAATGAATGTGAAACTCAACAAAACCTAATTGGAGTCATAAGGGAGGAAACCTGGACTGTAATCAGTGAGACAAGACTTCAAGTGTGGGTTAGAGCTACACTGACAGACATTTGAGCTTGCTTACAAAAAGCTTATGTTCTGATCAAGACAAATTATATGCATCAAGCTGGAATGAGTTACAAAGGAATCCCAAGAGTCTTGATACTCATCAGGACACGAAACACTGTCTATAAATGGAGAGTTTAGTAGGAAGAAATTAATGGAGTTTGTCACCACCTCCGAGCTTGCAGTCATCCATACAAATGTCATAGTGCAAGGTTGCATGGGCACCACAGAGCATCTTGACTCATGTGGAACAGGGTTGAACTGCTCGGGATGAGCTTGCAGCCTAAGAACCTTCAGAAATTTGATGCCAGAGTGCACCAAATGCTCAGCTCAGTAAAGTCTGTCCGTGCTACAGTTAGGACCACACTGCCCACAACATTAGAGCAACCTGTCAGCCAGGGTGGTCTGAAGTTTAGCAGCTATGACAGGATTATTCATGAGACAAAGACTCAAGAACAAAGAGTCATATGATCAGCTTACTCTAACGAGGCAGAACACTGGTGGGAAAATAGGGAGGACTCCAGCCGATGAGAAATGTGTGGAATGTCAAATCCAGTCAGGTGCCTCCAGTGTGGAAGTCATTGGAAAAACAAAAAGGCAAAAGAAAGGCTTCCAACATTATTTAGCACTTTTAACCACAGCGAACTGTCTGGTATTGTGACTGGTGCAAAAACGTTTGTTTACATCTAAAAATTGCAGGTTGCAACACTAATGATTTGGATAATCTCTGAGGGATTCTGCCTGCTGTGACCGGTAATGAAGTAATAGCCTGTTAGCTCTGACTGGATCACTTGTGATGCAGTAGAGTAAAGAGCATACATCACACTTGAAATTACTTCCAAATTGTCTATGCCCTAGTGTCACAACTTCTGTGCAACAAATACACAAAACAAAGACAGAAGCCAGTATGTAGCAAAGCAATTACTTTTAAGGCTTTAAAATCCAACCACAACCACTGCATTTCCAGACATTTGAGAGTTTAGTAACGGAAAGCACAGCTAGTCCCCAAATCCTGCCTAGCCAGTTAATCACAGATCCGTAAGTGTATATATGCAACAAATGGCCAAAATGGACCAAACCTGTGCAACCCTGGCAGTCTTTGATGGCTCCCCTCTTCCCACTGACTCATTCAGAATCACAGAGCGCTCATGTGAGTCAGTGTTTGGGAAGAGCAAACTAGTCAGGACTGAGGCAATTCAAATGACATGGAAATAAATAAACAAATGCACCATTTCGTGACATTGCCATCACTGTTTATGTACCGTTTAAAAATCAATAACTTTGTGGTAAAAAACAGTAAATCTCTTTTTGCAGCACGATGCAGATCTCAGCAGAGAGTCAGCATATACTCCAGTGTATCTAAAGAGAGTGCTGCTTCCTTTAAGTATACCTAGGATGCTGTAAGCTAATCAATACCCGACGCTGTTAATAGCCCTTTTGTTGCTAATTACTGCGCAAGTGATCTAAACCGCATCCGAATACAAACCCAGCAGAGATGTGAATTAAAAGCAGAAAATCAGCTGAGAAATACCACAACTCCCAGATGTCTTCATGCTAATCTATTGATATATTAGGTGCTGTAAAGCCCATTTACTACATCTTCTGAGCTGCAACAGAACTATCAGCCTCAAGGATGTAAATGTTTAGCTCAATAGAATTAATTTTCAGTTCCACCGTTTGAATAAAGACTCGCTTGTCAAGATCTCACTGTGTTCATAAATGAAGCCAAACAATATAACTGGCAAAAGAAAAAAGTGTTATCTTGTTATTAGGTGATAAATTCACTGTTCATAATTGCAACATGAGATCCAACAGTTGGCCATTTACACATCCAGCAGATCTGGCGTAACATTATGATTCAGATGTAGTTGCGTTTATCTCTGAGGAAACTATACGGCTCCGCATCTGCTAAATGTTCATCCATGTCATCAAGTAGTTTAGTTAGCATTTGTGCCAGAGAAGCAAAATCTTGCAGGACATTCTGTTCTCAAAGAACGTCCTGCTTTGACTGAGGATCATGAAAATATTGCTGTCAATATATTAAAAGGAAAAAAAATTACAATGAATTGTTAAGGAGAAACATTAATTCCAAGATGGTGTACCTGGCGCTGAACAGTTCTTCTCCTCAGTTTCATTTTCTGGTACTGAAGCCATTAGCCGTCTCCCCCAGATTTCATGGTCGGGATGTCCCTCCACAATCATCCCATGGCCTGAAACAGCATTGAAACAGCTTTGATTATCACATATTAACATAATACTAATAATAAATACTAATAACAACTTTTTATTTAAATCCTCTTTTGATCAAGACCTTAAAAGTCCATTATATATACACACACACACACACACACACACACACACACACACTTCAAAAATGCAACAAAACCCAACATGGCTGCTGTTACACAAAGTATGAGCAATGACCAAAAATACCCATGTTCTGAATTATGTGCAATTTTCCGAAAGAAGGTTGCTTTTCTTTAATCCCTTAAAAGTTTTTATTCATGTATAAATGACATGTTTATCCAGCAGCAACCGCCGCAGGAGGAATAACGCATCAAAATGTAGCTGTGCCATTATATTTTGGAGGGGGGGGAAGAGTGTAATTTTTCATTAAACTGCTCTTAAGCCTCTAATGAGAACAGGAGGGGGAAGAAAGAAAAAAAAAAAAGCAGTCACAAATCTATTATGTAAAAATCATAACAACAAGCTTAGCAGTGCTTTAAAATTGCAGCTTTCATAAAATGGTGAAGTGAGAAAGTGGTAACTGACGACATGATGATTTAGTAGTTCTACTGTTACACGATTATGAGCAGATTACTAAAAATACCACAAGGAGTAATGTCTACATTCATTCATACCGGTTGTTTGTCAACAGACCTACTCTTTTAGAGTAATAGATCACACAATGACTGGGACAGGGTCTGTACAGCAGCAGATTCACATGCTCTCCATGACCAAAGTCTAATTACTGATCTTTATGACACTGAGCAAGTAATGTTTAAGATAAAGGAGAGAACGTAGTGCTTTAAGCTTTAAACAAACTGCATGTGTACTAAGCCCCCCTAACTCTTTTAACCAGAAGTCCACAAAGTGCTAAAAATAACACAGATTAACAGATTTACACAGCTACAGATAATTACTCCATTTGCCTTTTTATTAGATTAAAACAAATTAGACTACACGGTGCACTACTCAGATCTGATTATCAAACCTATTCATCCACCGGTCCATTGTCTTATCCAACGTTAGGTGGTTCTCAAACATCTTAACTGCACAAGGTGACCGGTGGCTCTACCACATGGTTTAAAGAGTCAACCAGTCACACTCCTACTGGAAATTTGGAATCACAAATTAACCTAATATACATGTCTCAAATTTCTGGGAGGAAACCCATGCAAGCATTGGGAGAACCATGCAAGAGGCAGAAAAGCCCCTGGAGACTGAAACCCAAGATGGTCTTACTGTGTGGTGACAATGCTAACCACTAGCAGCTAATCATTTCAGCTAGTTATTAGCCGCTAGTGCTGAATGTTCATAATAGCAACCCACACTTTAAGAAGTCAAGTATTAAACTGTTAGAAATTTTAACATGAGGTGGCATATATTAATTTAAACCAAGTAAATGTTAGCCAACTGTTACCTGACAGCCATATTAGCAGTCTGTTATCATTAGCATGGCAGCTAATGGCTTATAACAGTATGGGAGAATAGTTGTTTTCCCCCATGGTGTTGAAATGGTATAAAGTATTTTTCCAGTGTTTCAGTATTGAGTTTGAAATTCTAGTATTATGATAACTAGTTTGCACCATCCATTTAGTCTAAATTTTAAAGCTAAAGGACACTGAAGTACTGCTGAGCCAAGAACAACTGCATCAGCAGTTAGTTTCAACCCAAGTGCAGGTTAGCTTTTCACATTTTCCTACCACAACCCTCTTCCAATTGCCATTGTAAAACAGTTCTACCTGGCTGGATTGTATTTCCAATGTAGTGATACAGAATTATTTGCCACTTTCAATCCAGTAGAGTTGGACAGCCTGAAGATCAGCAGGCACTTGACAAACAGACTGTACACAAAGCAACTGCAGCTGCTTCCTACAGTTCCTACAAGACCAAAACCCTCCAGTCACTGCTCCAACCTGTTCCGTCTCACTAACCAGCATGGTTACACTCCCCTTCTGCCTCTCCCCTTATTGCTTGATTTCTTTTCAAGCAATGCTCGCATTAAAATAAACATTGTTTAATTTGATATCAGGGAACATGAAGAGTCTGAAGTTTGCAGACACTAAACATGTGGACATTTCATGCCAAGAACTACTTTTTAATGTTGTATTAATGAATAGGCTGAACTTTCAGAATTACACAAACTCCATTAGACCTGGAGAATTTTACCCTTTAGAAATTTATGCATAAGATTTAAATACAATTTGCAGTTTCAGTTGTGTGGAATCACTTAACCACAACTATTAAGTCTTATGACCAATGATTCTTGGAAGCCTAAACAAGATAACTGCATGTATGTGCATATGCACAAGCAGTTCAACATGCTTTCTCAGTGCCAAGCATCTGAAAAGAAGAAAACAGTGAAGACATGATTCTATCAGTACATCGAGGCAGGCTGGGGATAAACTAAGGATGCAAGCTTTTGTTTTGCACAACATTGCTGGCTTATTCTACATCGCCTTCTCCCAGTTGACCTGTTTTGATTAATTGTATTATTTCTCTGTGTTTAAATCTTCATGTTCTGACATTCTGAAGCTCTTTAAGGTTGGCAATACCCCCCGATTAATCCTTGTTAGTTGGTTAGGAGGAAATGTCATGAATTCAAGAGGCTGATTAGAAATTGGTTGAAAGGGAAATGAGCCAGTAATCACTTCATTTGTCTTTGTAGGTCTGAGATCAATAAGGAAGCATTTTTTACTTATTTAAACAGCTCAAGCTGCTAAAAAAATTAGATTTTTACATTTTAAATACAATTCCACCTGTTCCTTCTCAAAATTTTAAAGTTGATCACTTTGATGGTAACATGCAGGTCAAGAAATACATTTGCAGTTCAGTATAAAAGTTTGTCACATTATTCAGGCACTACACCAAACTAATGTTTGATGCCAGTTTATTTTTACATTTACAGGGTCAAGAGGTCAACGAATCTTGAGTGACTAAAAGAGGATTTTACATTAGAGCTGCTAGAAATCAATTAGTTAGCCATTACCCAGAAAGCATTCCAGCCTTGAGCGATTCTTATTTAGGAATCCAGTCAAGATGTTGTGATATGATATAAAAATTTTATCAGTTATCAGTAGTGGCCTTGGACGCTGTACACTAGGTTTGTAGTGTTTGACTAAATGAGTAGTGGGTGTAGAAAAGAAAAAAAACCATGCCGCTACTGATAAAGTGTCAAATGAACCAAAGACAACATTTAAGTAAGAAAACCCATCCCTGGCTGCAGCAGTAAATGAGAGGAGCAAAGGAGGAAGTTAGGGGATATAAAAACCAGTTGATACAAAATGACTGTGGTGGATGAACTCCGCAAGAGGCTGCAGTTTGAGTTGTCTTTTGTTTTTGGTTTGGTTTTTTAAACAAATGGTCCACAATGAGTGTCTTAATGATAGTCCCCTACCCACATTTATCATGGCTACCAGGAAAATCAATAACCTTAAAAATAACTCATTTTAACTCCTACTATGATCTTTTCCTACCACTTTCTTTTGTCTCCAAACATTACCCCCACCAAATCAGTTGCACAACATGAAACTGTTGATTTATTTTCTTTAAAATCAATTTATCAGATTGAGAGGGTTAGCAGACCTGAGACAAACACACTATGTTGGATAACATATGAAAAAGCACATCTGTCATTCTATGCACGTACATAACGTGTAAATTAAGGATGTCACAATCATTATAATAGGTTCAGAAAATTCAAGAAAATAGTAGCAATAAGGTTATCAGCCAAAAATGTTTCTATAAACTTGTTTCTTATTGTAATTGAATTTAAAATGTAGTGGAGCATACAAACAGTACAACTGCCATTAGTGCATCACTGCGTTGATATTCATGGTTTTTGAAAACCATGTGTATTGTCAATACAGATTCATTGTGATCGGTACTGTAAAGTGAACTCAGATTTATAAAATTATTCTCTAAAATTAGGGACATCCAGCTACTTTAGGCAAAACCAAAATGGATACAATTGAATTAAAAAAGATCATAACTTCACTTCTAGCTGAGCACGCAGACAATAATAGCACTGTGGTAATGTCCTCTATCCAGGCAGATCGACCAAGGACAGCCATCCATCAAGCTCACAATGCTTATGGTTATTCACATTCCTTTAGTCAAAAATGTCTCCGGGTCATTTACACCCACACACAGACATACGCATCCAGCACAATCAGCCCCTCTGCAGCTACCTATCAGAGCTCAGCCCTGCTTCTCAAAACACCTGCTCTACTCGCCCATGTGAGGTTTACACACACACACACACACACACACACACTGCGCCCCACCCCTCTTCATGAAGATGTAAGTCAGGAGTAGTACATCAAATCCCATCCATCTGGAGCATTCAGCATTTCATCACTCTCCTATACTGCCATCAATCAAATGGATGGCAAGCACAGAGACTTTCCTGTGACATGAGGCATGCTGGTCCCTGTTGTGATTGTTGAAATATGAGAAAGGGCACAGCTATTGAATTAGACAGATTTAGTTATGCTGAGCTTTGGGTCTCCTCGTTCTAAAAGGAAATTTCTTTTTCATACCCCCCTTTCATCAAGCATGTCACCTTGAAATTCCACTATCCACCACCAAGGATGCAGCTGCTTGTCAAAACGGCTGAAACCCAAGAGGAAGCCTCCTGTCAAATGCCTTCATGTGGACAGTTAATGTGTAGGTCAGGCAAACTTGATTAAATGAAAAGAGGGGAAGCCACTGGTGACCAAAGGGAGCTTACTTTGTCTCCCAGAGCCTGTCTTTCGAGATAAGAGATTTGCACCAGCCTCTATGATATCGCTCCAGAATAATCTTTTAAGCCTCTTGTTGTTTTTAACGTAATTAATAAAACTCCCTGATATGTCTTTAGGGATCCACAGTCAGGCAGGAGCTGTGGTGACTTTACAGCTGCTTTCAGCACTGGGAATTACTAAGTGGTTTCAGATGGACAGATCTCACGACAGGATCTGGCGCTGAGGCTTACAGCGTTAGAAGCACAGCAATCCCGCTTCTTTCATGTGAAAAGTCCTGAATGGAGCACCAAGTCTCCTTTGCGATAAAAAAAAAAAAAGCTAACAAAATCCCCTTTGGCACTGAATGCAGTCTCGATGTTCCCTCCTTGTGAACAGTACTGGCCTGAAGGTGTGTTCCCATCTAGTTAACCCATGATCCCAGTGGTGTGTCGGATATTCTTCACCAGTAAAATGTCAAGGTTGGCGGTTAGATTATATAACCGTGTGTGGCTGTGTGGGATGCTGTGCGTGTCAGTGTTTGCGCGGAGTTTTGACATGTGTGAATGGGAGGGCATGTAGCTTGGAGTCTGTGTTTGCGTAGCACAAAAATCAGCCATTTAAATGGTTTGTTTCAGCCCACACTTCAGACTTTAACTATGAATATTGTAACATCCGGCAAGATAACGCATCCCCGCTGCTTACCCTCCACCCCTCCCCTCTAAGTCATAATCAGTGGCCTCTGCGTAAAAATCGGCATCCCTCGATCGCCATGTGGAACCTGGGAGCGTAATGATGCTCGTGATCCGGTGTGAGCAATGGTGTGTGAAGCCCAGGGGCAGACGTGATAATGCCAGCGTTAACGGCGATCCTGAGCGCTAATGTAGTGTGATCGACAATACATCTGGCACCAGAAGAAGAAGGGGGGGAAAAAAAAGGAGGGTGGGAGGATTTTGTGAGAACAAAGGGCATAAATGCAAAAAGCGATCATACTGGGGTCGGAATGTTTTCTGAAGTGTGCACGTTATGCATGGAGTGCGCGTGTGCCGTAATTATGAGCCTGGCTTTCAATTTCAAAAACGTGCCGATGCCACGGCGCGCACACTGCGGCATATACTGTCAAACAGACGCGTGTATACGCCTGAACAGATTCTCTTTTTCCCCCTCAAATGTCCCGCAATTATATTTAAAGCCGACTTTCTAGGGAGTGTGATGGGTCGGTAACAGCGGATGCCAAATTCTTTTTCCATGGAAACGACACGGGTATGAATGAATGAATAAATGATAAAAGGCAACAAATACGCATTTAGGGTCTGAAAAAAAAAATACACATTTTGATCTCATGCCCTTGCTACTGAAGCCTGATGGTGCTCATGTGACAGATCTTCGGGGTGCATGATTACACTGCAGATCTGTGAGCAGCTCTGCTCCGTCCTCTGTTCTCTACACCCCGGTGGATCCCTTCACACTCACCTGTCTTGGTCAGTAGTGCCGACATGCTCCACGCTACGAACAGGACACTGCAGATAAAGCAGACCTGCACGAATAACATCTCTCTCCTCTTGCGAACTTTAAATATCTTCGCAATTATTGTCTTTTTGGAGGGGGTCGCGGTGTCAGTGTCGTGCTGCTCCATGCTTCGCACCTCGGCCGGCGGCCACTTTTTGCGTCCTTGAGCCGAAGAAACTGCCACCTCGCTTGCCTCTTCACACGGAACACAACCGGGATGTGACCCTCATTTCAAGCCGTCCAGTGCGCAGATGGAGAGTAGTAAAGCGGAAGGTTTTCCCCCCCTTCTTGTCTCGGATGCTGAGATGATGCCGTTCAGCTGCCCGGGACTGGTGAATGGACAATGACAAGGCGGTCAAATTCCGATATATGTCTCCAAATCAGTTCAGTGGCGCCCCTGAATTCGGATTCTGCAAAAGGACGTGTGTCGGATGGGTTCCTATTGCAACCTGCATCCTGTCCCGTGGAAAGAGGGGGGTAAAATCAGCTGCAATTGCTATTATCTATCCGTGGCAGCCTGTAGTTTCTGTGTTTAGCATAAAATGCGTCAGTGTTCAGTCACAAATGTGGAATCGCTCAGCTGCGCCGTTTTGCAAACCACACGCACCTGCGCCTGTTAAGTGAAAGCAATCAGTGTTCATCAAGGTTAATTGTTAAATTCAGGCAGCAGTCGTGCCGCTCGCCTCGCTTGGGCGCCTCCCCCTCCGCATGAAGTCCTCCTCAGTGCAGGAAAACCGTGCTGATAATGAGAGAGGACCATCAGCTTCCCTCCTACTCTGTGCCCTTCATCCCCTCCATCGAGACCGTGCTCCTTTAACTTTCCTGAGTACTGCATGTGCAAACAGCCAGTGGGGGAAAAAAATCTTCCTCCTTCACTGTCCACTTTAGAAACAACGGGAAGCTGCTGATTGATCACGCGGAACTCCAAACTCACGCGATCTCTTACATTATTTGACCGTCGAGTAGGCAAGCCCAATCATACTGTTTAAAAGAAAGCCTACACAGAAAACCCCTATCCTATCCCAACACTGCTGTGTTATGAAACCAAATCTAATATCTTCTGGGTCCCTGGCACAGCCCCTTTAATAACTGCCCTGCAAGTCACCTGCTGTCCTCATTTTGACACCACCCTGAATAAGTGAGGTGATGGATCTTCTGCTTCTTTCTCTCAAACATCCACAAATACAGAATAAATTCTTATTTTTTTAAACTTGCTTTTGTGCCCAAAACACCCATAACGGTTTTTGCTTCTCATAAATATGGGGAGCATTCACATGTACAGCACTGTGCATAAGTATTGAGCTACCCCTCATATCTTTATATTTTATTAAAAGAATGGGAAATAGGTGAAGGATTTTCTCGAAATGTGTAAATATAAATGAAAATACAGTATATATAAGAAAACACAGCCTGAACTCTTGTAGGTAGGCTTTCTTTAGGTATTCTTTGGGAATAGTTCTCCAGGCTTCTTGAGGGACATTTCAAAGCTCTTCTTTACCTCTTGTTCTGTCTAGATGTAGCTAGTACATCTAGATAGAGCCAGTAGCTCAGGAGGCATAGCAGGTCTGACCTGCAAACCAGCAAAATTACTAACCGTGACGTTTGTGGTTTTATCCCTAGCATACAAAAAATACAAAATAAACCAAAAATGAAACTAAATTACAAATTTGGAAGTGAACTGGAATTCAGCTTACAGTGAAGGCAAGGCATAAAGCACTCACTGAAGATCATTGCTCTTTGATAGTTAGCAGTCTTGCATATAGGGCATCTGTGTTGACTCAAGATTTAAATCTAAAGGTATTTAATGCTGTGGTTAGGATAGTGCACCAAATTATTATCCAGATATTATAACTTATGTTGTCACACGCAGCTCAAAGAAAAGCGAAATTCAAAGTTATTGGCTCAAAAGTTTAAACTCTCATTAATATATTCAACTTTGAGGTTGTGTTGGTGAGCCACCCTGCTGTTTGCACTAATGAAGAGCCTTCCAGTTGTATTTATAGACTGCTCCTAGAATAATTGAGTCGCTTCCCACAGCTAAATGTTTAATTTACTTTGAATTTGAAGCTGATGATGATTCCATGAACATGTAGAAAAAATTGAAATAGACAGCCCCACACTTTGAGAAATAGTGAAATAATAAAGTCAGTTGAGATGACGAGCTTAGCTTAACATAAAGCCTGAAAGCAGTGAGACACAGCAACCTAGGTCTAGTACACAGTGAATAAAAGCTTAATCTGTATCTTTAATTAAATGTTGTCACTGTAAAAGGTTATGTACACTATAAGCTTGGCTAACCCTGGTGGCACAAGCTTTCTTTTTGCCATACAAGCATAAGCAGGGCAATGGTGTTTATTGCTAGAAAGATAATAACCACTGTTTCATTAACACTCAAGTGCAACCTTGCCCTCCAATTATAAACAGCACACTCTTGTTGGAGGACTTGTGAGACTACAGAGCACAGTCTGCTCCAGCTGCTGCCTCCAGGCCTGCTGCAGGTCACCTTAGCTGCCAAGATAACAGACAGGAAAGCTGCTGCACTCTCAAAGCCATCAAAATGCACAGGTTGACAGGGCTGAAACAGCATGTCAACTTTTTACCATCACCACGGCTGCCCACTTAAGCAAAAACTGAGCCACATGTAATAGTCAAAGACCTCGCAGTCAGGCACAGTCTCCAGCAGACAAGAGTTATGTAAGACCAGGACTGTCTTGTCCATACAGTATGAGGCCATATTCCAAAAACAATTCACGTCATCTCCAAGAAGCATCCAAGATGCGTGAAGGGTGCTAGTTAAGCATGGAAGGCGATCGAAGGTTATTAGTTGGGGTTTTCTGAATCTGTTGCCAGGTCTTGTCTTTATCCTGCAGCTTGGGTCTTCTGCATGCACCCGTACACATCAACATGTGCGACTCATGCCCATGCCAAGGGATTAGTCCCCTTCAGGCCCCTGCCCGCACAGCAGGCAGGCAATCGGGGAGCAGCGCCAGGGCCTGCTTACAGAGATTTAGCCACTGCTGTACACTCCCTGCCTCGGTGAAACATACATATGGCTTCCTTTGCCTTCTACAGGACCCAGCGATTGCCCCCTGATCTGCAGCAGAGATAAAAACGTGTGTGAACTGTGGTTTTAGCCACGGAGAGATAGTGAAAAATTGGCTTTGATATTAATGCCAGGCGTGTGTCATGTCCTTGCTCTGCAGATCACTAATGACTTGATGTCAAGTGTGTTTACAGTGTTGCACAACAATTGCAGTCTGACTCAGCGTTGCTCATTTAGGCTTCCAACTCCGTTACTGCTGCGATGACTCGTGTGGTTTATTCACTGGTTTGATTCAGTGATTAAATCCACTCTTTAAGGGCATTACAGCTGAATCACTTTACATCATGTGAACATATTTAATTAGGCCTTCAAATCAAGCACCATCAGCACGTGCCAGTTAACCAGTGCATGTTGCATGTCTTTTCTTAAAACTGTCAGAATTGATTTCAGATCATACTCTTTCTGTGGGAAATGGGGATTGTAATGTTTAGGATCAGATTTAACGGGGGAAATTAGGTTTATTCCTATAAAAAAAGTTTTTCTCCCCATAGTCCCAAAGTGTCACATTGGATTCTTTGGGTTTTTTCTCTCTGACATTGTAGGATTTTTACTTCACAGAGTAAAGGGCTTTGGGATGACTGTTGTAATCTGGCACTATATAAATCAAATTAAACTGAAGAAAATATAACAAATTAACTGAATTGAAGTTACCCTAGTCCCATTATGTCAATTAGGCACAGAGATACACAGGAAGTAGTTTTCAGGTTCAAAGTTAACCTCACCACACGTGAGTTAGAAATGTTCCCACTTATCCTGTTATTAAGCCTTCTTTTATTTTGTTACTTTTTTCTTAGCACTTTAAAGGCAAAAGCAACTTTACAAAGAACTACATTTTTTGGCCATTACAACGTATTTAAATGCTGTATTGTCGGAGTCTCAGCAGGTAAGAACAGTATCTTTTACTTGGTAATGTTAGGTATTGCCATCAAACAAGACTTGCACGATGGAATCAGTTTAGCTGTCTTTATGACTCCTCTCTACTGGTGTCACAGCATTTCAGAAGTTTTAGCATAACTAAATCAGGACTTTTAAGTTTGCATTCCTGTTCCTTTTTACATAATAGAAGGAAAAATTCCCTTTCATTTTCTGTGTTATAATGGTGACACCAGCAGAGAACATTTATCTGCTGTCTCATACATTTCAGACACTGAGGAACTTTTGTTGAGAATTTGCCAGTGTGCAAAAAAATTGCACCAAGTGATCTGTGCAGAGCTTTGAAAAACTAAGTATACCATTAAATAGCTTGTAGAACCACATCTAGCAATAATAGCTTGAATTAATCATGGCCACGTTGCACCAGCATTTCAGTTCATTGAGGTTTGGAGGCATTCGTTTATGCACAGCGCTACAGCGTTTCAGTCAGGTTGTGGTCTGTTCAGAATTATGGGTCTGGATGGATATCTCCAAATCAATCTTCCTGTTTATTTTGGTCAAAGGTAGTTTTGCAAACCCAGGCTGTGCTGTTCTTTGAAGAGAGCAGATGTTTTCTCCTGGCAACCCTTCTGACCAAGTCATACTTTTTCAGTCTTTTTCCAATCGTATTGTCATGAACATTAACAAGCTAACTGAGGTGGTTGTCATATTTGGACTGAAAATTCAGACACAGCACACCGGCAGCAGTTTTACAGTCATTTACAGTCTTATAGCTTGAACGCAACCAGAAACACTGTCAGAGTGGAGAGATGTGGTGAAGGTGAGTTTAGTGAGATCTTGTAATTTTTGTGAACTGTTTCAGTGGCCTTACTTGAGCCCTGGAGGAGTAACCGACGGGCAGGCAGAATTCCAAAGCAGCTAGATGAGAAACAGTGACGAGTGGGCAGGCAGGTGAGTAAATGGTAAGCACAGGAATCGACAGAGACTAGCAGCTGCACCACTAGCCACTAGCATGGTGTTCAGCACCATCCAGCTATTATATATCAGAAGGTTAGTGAGATAGCTCAGAACAAGTGTGGGAAGAACATGCCGAGCGAGAGTCTGCCCACATGAGGGCCAACATGGAAACAGCAGCCCACAGTTTGTTTTGTTTTTCATTTCATCGTTTTTATTTTATTTATCAGGAGCAGAAAGTTTTGTTTTCACATACTTCATAAGTTTTCCAGCTATAGGCTAAATAAAATCACATGTACCCTCCCCGTTTTTATATATGTATATAAAAAAAGACAATGCCAGTTGTACTATAAAATAAAGCACATAGTGTAAATGGTGGACACCATTTGTAAGCTGATAATTCGTGCCTGTGTGATGGATCGTGATAACCAGGTGACACTGAGCCAAAGGAAGAAGCTGGACTCCTTCCATTAATGCACTGCTGGCATTGTAACTAATATTTTACCAATCAACTGAAGCTAGTAGGCAGATGGATGGAGAAATATCCCAAGCTTTGAACGTTTTTTTTCCTCTGAACCTGAATTATTGCCGAGCTCACTTTAGCCACCGGCTGGTTGTGTACAAGCTTGGTGTGCGTGCACACATACAGAGCCAAGTTATCTCTGGAGACCTGCTGATTCTACTTTTTGCGAAAGCTTCTCATCCAGCTGCAGGAAAAATAAAATATTCATCATGAGTGTTGAACATTCGGTGGCTGCACCGCAGGTTTATTTGTATGCCTGTTCAGGTGTGAAGAGTAAACAAGCCGGAGACGAGCAACAGAGAGTCTAATCTGTGTATTCTGGAGGCAGCAGTCATCTTGTGTACTGCTCTCTTCATCTTCGAGGACATGAAAACCCACCCTTAGCGCTTTTGACAACAAAAGGCAGCACTGTCAACCCCAGACAGACAACATCAGTGACAAACATTACGATACACTGCCTTAAAATGGGTGCAATGGGGGACAATAGGACCTAACAAAAAGCAAAATGATCAGTTGTGTGTATTTCTTCCCTGGCAAGATAAATTAATTTCATTTTCTTTTGAAAACTATTACATAACACATAATAGGTCAAAGTGGTGTACCGTAGGTGGCTTCTGACTTGAGAGTAAAACCTGCACAGAAACTATTTGTCCTGTTAAATAGCAGTAAAGTGCTAGAAGCCAGATTTATAGTTTCTCCAATAACAACAAGAGTTTCTTGCTGTAAAAAATATTATAGAATATGAGCATTAAAGTGTGATACTATTACCTGTTTGTGTTCCATTATACTGTTGTTTTAATGGTCCTATTGTAATCTCTATAAACAGCAAATTGTAAAATGTATCAAAGTAATGTATAGTAAATGGTATGTTTAGAAAAACGCTATTCCTCATGCTGCACCATGTCCCTATTCATGCTTCATTGTAAAGACAGTGTTATTTTATTTAACATTCAGCTACCCTGAAGATGAACACTGGCTGTAGGTCATAAATCTCCGTGATCATGTTGCTAGCTGAACCTTTCTATTTGCCACACAGACACCGGAAACCACAACCTACATCTGTACATACAGAACTGTACATAATCCAAACCACTGTTGTTGTTTTTCTTCACATTACTAAATGACGTGGTTATAATTAATGCAACAGGATTTCATGCAGATGAGCTGCAGCAGACTCAGACTTGTGTGTCTGTCCAGTTGTCAGTGGTGTTCCCCAGGGCTCTGTCTTAGGTCTCCTTATATTTATAATTATTATCTTCTACCTCTCATATAGTCATATTTTTAGGAAAGTCACATTTTCATTCTTACACTGATGACCCACAACGTCATCTGTCCACTAAGCTCTCCTCTTCCACCTTGTTCTCTCCACGGTTTGTTTACTTGAACTTGAATTGTGGTTATTTGCTAATTTCCTCAAATTAAATAGTGACAAAAAAGTGTTGGGTTTTTTTGTGGTAAGAACTAAAACTGTTTAGACAAATGTAATGTACGTAAATGGAAGTTTTCGCACTTCCATTTACGTAATATTAGTTGTCTACATCCATTTTTTACAGCTAACAATGTTCGGGGTACATTTTAATTCTACCCTCTCTAGCTTACCACACAAACATACCCATATACTTCAAATGTTTCAAAATGCGGCTCGTTACCAGAATCCCTTCCACAGGACATAATACTCCTATCCCTCAACACCAGCTTCCTGTAAAATACCACATTAATTTTAAGAATCTGATTCTTGCTTTAAAGTCTCTCCTTAACCTTGCACCCGCTCATTCCCATACTCTGAGAACCTCCTCCTCTATTAATCTCATTATACCGTCTGCTCGTCTGACTATCATGGGCTTTAGAGCTTTTAGCTGAGCTCAGCTTCAGCAAGCCCGTACCCAGGTTAGAACCCAGGATCTTCCTGTTGTGAGGCAACAACAGGAAGGCTAACCACCAAGCCGCCCTGCTCCATTAACAAAGAGTGGTATACAAAATCCCTCTTATTTTAAAATGTTTGCTATTTTGATACACAGATACAGATGAATAGATGTATATCCTGAGATTTATATGTGATTGGTTATGAGCAGAACAGGTTGTAAGGTGCTTCTGAGTTAAAACTCAGGTCAGGGATCAACTGTAAACATTTAATTTGATGCTGAAATTTAAGGTGTTGCACTAGAATACTTTTAATTCAAGATGTTCATTGTTTGACTACTACTATACTATTACTGTAATACCTTAAATTAATTAAATGTGTCACTTATGGCCTTTATGTTCTTAATGTTATCCATTCTGCAGTTTACATCAAAACAGCTTCATCTTTTCAGTCCCTTCTCAACTTGTTGAAAAAGTTTTATTCTTTTAAGGATCAGGGCTGCATGAAATTGGATCAAGGTATTGCAGTTCTGCAGTTCTGCAGACAGTGGCTAAAGGAAAAAGGTTGGCTAAATCTGAGAGAGACTTAACCTTTTATAATGAGCTGCACATAAATAACGTTATTATTCTTTTCTGTCTGTGGGTAGGCACGCAAAGAGCAACCTTTTCGCCTTGCCAGGAAGAGTGGAGATTACCATTCAGGCTGACCACAGAGGTTATGTCAGACGAAGCAAGCAGCTCATTCATTCTGCGAAGATAGCATCAGAGTTGCAGACACAGGGTATAACAACTATATTAATGCAGGAAGCATTCCTGAAACAGAGGACAAGTGAGGGTGAGTTCATTTACTTCATTCACTTGGAGCTGGAGGTGGAGGGTACGTGCAATAAAGTCAGTGAGCCAGTAGATTTCCCTGCTGTGTAATTTCATCACCCTGCACACCTCCATATTGGACAAAAAAAGTTATAGGCACTGTGTAGGAGGACAATGTGTAGGAGTTGTTAATGTCAACTTTTTATTATTCATAAGCAGGCACGTGGCACAGAATGTGCTTTTTGATGAAAAAAGCACATTTAAAGGAGCCCTCCATGGCTTTTGGACTTCATGGTATGTTTGCAAACATTTCCAATTTAGTCTATTATACTTATAAGCTTGTTTCACAGACTTGGGTATGGAGAGACTCTGGATATTGGTGGGCTTTAACAAAAGATACGGTTTAATTGTGGGAATTGTAAGATTTGGTTTTTTAAGCTTGAGCTCAAAAAAAGAGGATCAGAGCCAGGATTTGTTGGCCTGCTGCAGCAGTTTGAGTGCTGTAACTTTTCTTGAGTACTGCAGTTTCCTTGCACAAACCACTACGTGCCAGTTAAAAGACAGGAAAATTAAATCCATCAGCTCTTTGGTAGCAAGTCTTGAGCCTTAAAGGGAATTTCCTATTTAACCCGCAAACATTGAACCTTTTCAGAGATGTCTTAATATCATGTGCATCTCAGATAGAAGCTTTCTTGAGATTCACATTTTATACTCTTGATATGCTTTATTAGGTGATCAACATGTCAGAAACAAAGGCTGAATTGCAAATCAAGCCAAAAAGGCATCAGGAAACTGTCCTGAAGAGAGCAGAAGGCTCACCATGTGGTGCTTGTGGGAGTGTGATTGATTGCATATCTGTTCATTATTACTGTATGCAGCACGACAGTACAGTCACAATTAGGTGACACATGAATTATTACATAATCCAGAGGCCAGTTTTATAGACTGGTTAAGTGATTATGGACCTAATCTCTATAAACAGCAATCTGCATGCGAATATCCTAAATCTGCAGGCAACAGACATCATGGTGTTTGGTACTGGAAGCTTTCTGGTTTCCCTCTCCTTGTTGTCTGAGAGCGACTAATGAATCGCTTTGATCATCAGATAATCTACATTTTTCACTCGAGTCCCCGTAGATCCGTGGGCAGTCAGGCCTCAGGTCTAGTTTTATTTTTCAGACCACTCAACATTTTCTTTGAGTCACAAAATGCTCACTTATGCTGCGATACAAGGCAAAGCTAGCAGAATGATTGGGACTTTACATTTTACCGAGATCTGCAGGTCACCACTCACAGCGCTGGCATCTAAACTGAGCTGCTTAAAGATAAACTGTTGGCAGTGCTGAGTCACTTCTCTGGATTCGTACTCCTTGGTCTGGCCTCTACTAGTTTTCACATCACCATCATTCACTGCAGATGATTCAACCTTATTACACGGCCCTGTGGCATGCTGGAGAGTTAGGAGAGGCGTCTGCGGTGGTAAACACAGGCAGCTAATCTTCATCATGTTTACAGAACTCGAATTAATCATCAGCAGGGTCTCCTCGCAGCTCTAAAGGTGGTGTCAGCCATGTCACATCAGATAAGGCTGCTTCCCTCTGATGTGCTGAGTGGAAAGAGCAGGCCAGCCAGGTTGCATTCTGCTGACTGGCTGGAACCACATGTCAGGCTGAATGCAGTTTTGCTAAGAGGCTGATACCGCCTTCACCCAAGAGCACATTGCCTGATCCTATTGCCTGTAATGCCTTAAGTTACAGACAAGCAACTGGTCAGGTTTGTTTTTCCTCCAGGAAGAGAAGAATGAGCTGTTTATACCCAAACCAAGCAAAACAATCTCATGTGATCTGACCTAAATATTGACTCACACACACATGACCATTAAGTCATCCACATGTCTATGCCAGGGACTCAGCCAGGATCAGTCCCGGCTATGAATGCACCCCACAAAACACATTGTTTTATCAGAAAGGCAACATAGCAGCTGCAGCATTGTGGACTGTGGATAATCTGGCAGCAAGAGCCATCGTGGATTTGTGCTTGTGAGCTTTCCTGCTGTGTGGATGAGTGTGAAGAGCAGGGTGCATTAGAGGATCACCGCTGTAATGGTGTAATTCAGGATTCCTGTTTAACGGGATGTATGTTTATTTTAAAGAGTGGGTGGGCATGAGTGGTTCCTTTACTGAAGTGACCATTAACACAGGAAGATGCACAGGGATTACCCATGAAGGGAGGAATTAGGAAAGAGATGGAGGGAAAAGGCAAGAGCTTGAAGAGGAATTAAGAAGAGAGTTTAAAAGACAGAGTAAGGGGGGAGGAAATGAAATAAAAGAACTTCTAAGGCAAACACAAACCTTTTACAAGCTAGTTTAAGATTGTAAATATTGTTTAAAACATATTCTGTGCATTTTTATTTAAAGGAATTATTCAAAAAAATACACCTGTTAACACCTCTAAAGCTCAATAATTAACATAACACATAATACCTCGTTTGTTTAATCTATACATAATCCGAAACGTTACGATCTTAGGAAGTTGTAGTTCAACAGGAAATTATACGCTATATTTCATTAATCTGGATAAAGTGTGACCCCATGATCAACCCCACCTACCCTTTTGCAACATCTGTTTTTGAGAAAAAGACTTTTGGAGGATAGAAAACATTCTAGCATTTGACCTTTCGGGAGCATTTCCCCAAGACATCAAGCCAAGGAGAAGAGTGTGCTCATCTACTGGAGCAATTTCTATTAGATGAAAGATGAGAACAGCTCATCTGTGAGAGCACTAATTTCTTAGTATTTTAAACATTTCTCTACACTTTTACTGATGATTAATTCATCAGTACGCCACCCATAAAACATAAAACCTAGATTACAAAAAGCTCATAATGCAGCAGTCTGTAGAAGACCTTGTTTCACTGGTAACTGGTATAGAGGAACCGCAGGCAGGCGCAGCAACTTCTTGTAAGTCAGGAAATTCTTAAGGTGTGTTCAGAAGCAGAAGCTAATTTTAACCTTGTAGCATTCATGCAAATTGGAGCACTCGTAGCTTTAAGCTAGCTAGCAATGAACACAGCCACTTCACATGTAGGAGCGTGCCTGATTATGTGTGACAACTCAACCCCAGTGTAGTTTTTTCCCTCATGTTTCTCTAGTTGTACTCCTTTCCTATCAATTCTGTGATTCACTTTATTAAATATATGAATAATGCCGCAGGATTAGCGAAAGGTTTCAAAAGAAAATCCACATTGAGTCACACCACCTGCAAAATCTGCCTTGTTTCTGTCCAACTCTAAACTGGGGATGTGATAAGTAGTAACTACCAAACCCGAAGATGACACCCACTCAATACAGTGAAATTGCTCTCCTGGGAAGTGAGCCAAAAAAAAAGTTTTCCTTCACACCACTACATATGCACATTTCCTTCCCCTCCTGGCCCAGCTGTGGGTTCATGCTCAGCTCAAAGAGTTTTACATTTTACAGAAATACAGCTGATTATTGTAAGCTCTGTGGAGGTTATACAAATGTGATTAAAGCTTCATAATAGAGGGGAAAAAAACAACCTTGTTTAGAAATCTCTAGCTGTTTTTTTTATCATCCTGGTGTGTGGAAAAATAGTTTTTTGGCCATCAGGGAAATTTTGTGGTTGTTGTTGACCACTGTGAAAAACTGGCAGCAAAGACGAGTGGCAGCTGCTTATATTGCCAAATAGATGATAATTTTAACCTCTCCACAATGTTCAAACAGCAGTGCTAAAATTCCCATAATGTTTAAAAACTGATTTATTTATTTATTTATTTATTTTTTGTAACACTCAGTAGCTGTTGATAGGACATGCTCTGTTTCATTAGAGGATAGCAAATCCTTCACCTGTATTTTTTACAGCCCATTATAAAAAAAAAAAAACACATTATGAGCCAGCAGCAGTATTGAAACTGACTGCATAATTTCAGATTTCCTTAAAAAATAATTAATTTCTCTCAATAAATGTGTTTTCTGCAATTGCATAATTCCTCTGGAATCCCCCAGAACAATATTTTAACGTTTCACTTTCTTAAATATTGCATTTGAATCACATACATCAATAGTCTCTTGACAGATATATATAGAAAATTACATTTTTATAGTAGTTTCATTTTAATGAAGAGAGACAGAATATGAACCAACAATCCAGAAAAAAATGAATGAAATAAGTATTTGATTTCGAAGCAAAACAAGCCTTAGTATTTGGTGGAGAAACTCTTGTTGGCAACTAGACATTTCTACAAACTCAGAAGGGATTTTTGCCCATTCATCATTACAGAAACTTTCTAAATCCTTTAGGTTTCTTGGCTGCTGCTTAGCAGCTCGAAGTTTCAGCTCCCTACACAGACTTTCTAGGCCTGAGCTGGATACTGGCTAGGCCACTTTATGACCTCAATGTGCTTCTTCTTTAGCCTCTCCTTGGTTGCCTTGGTGGTATGTTTTGGGATATTGTCATGTTGTAATAACCATCCATGACCCATCTTCAGTGTTCTGGCTGAGGGAAAAAGCTCTCAAGATTTTATAGCCTCATCCATTCTGTCATTCTGTACCTTTAACAGAAAAACTGCCCCAAAGCATAGTGTTTCCACCTCTGTGCTTGACTGTGGGGATGGTGTTCTTTGGGTCAAATTCAGTGTTTCTGTTCTTCCAAATACAGTGGGTTGAGCTGATGCCGTAGAGCTCAATTTTGGCTTCATCTGACCATAGCACTTTCTGACAAACCTTCTCTGAATCATATACTGGCAAACTTAAGACTTGTACATGTGCTTCCTTCGGGGGGGGG
>NW_024582453.1:174318-218507 GCF_018398535.1 Haplochromis burtoni
GGGGGGGGGCTGCAGGTGCCACAAAATTTCAATTCATTACTGTGTGGTGTCTTACCTATGGTGTTCTTGGTGACTGTGGCTCCAACAGCCTTCAGATCATTAACAAGCTCCTCACATGTAGTTCTGGGCTGATCCAACACCTTTCATATTTCTTCCATTACTGAATAATCACACCAACAGTTTTCACCTTCTCACAAAGCTTCTTGCTGATGGTCTTGTAGACCATTCCAACCCCGTGCAGGTCTACAGGCTTGTCCCTGATGTATGCCAAGACTTGACAGCTCTTTGGTCTTTCCCATTGTGGTGGAGAGTTGAATGGAAGAAATCAGATCAGAAAGTAGCTCAGCAGTTTCTGAAATACCCAGACCAGTTGGCTTGGCACCACCAACCATGCCACACCCAAAGTCACTTAAATCACCTTTCTTCCCAATTCTGATGCTCACTTTAAGCTGTCTGGACCGTGTCTATGTGCCTAAATGCCCTGAGTTGCCACCATGTGATTGGCTGATTAGAGTTTTTAACAGCTGAACAGATGTACATGATAATGTTTCCTATGGGTGTATTTATGTCACAAGTTCTTACCAAAAAAAAATACAAAATTTTAAATGTCCTGAATCTGGTAATGTCTGGTAAGAGTCTTAGAGTATAGGTACAAAGGTGCATAAATTTTTTCCAAATCTTTCAGATGTCTAGTTTTAGCCTTGATTGCTGGTTATTTAGAACCCATGCTTAATCTCAAAACCAGTAGAATGTCATCACAATGTCCATTTGGGCTGAGTGACAGTTCCATTTTTAGAGCAGGATATCATGGGATTTTTGTGCCTTATGTTATGTTTGAATATTGTGTGGTTTCATAGAAATTTGTCCCCGTTTCACATTATTACATTGATGTCATTGGCATTAAGTGGTCTGCTTAGTGAAGAGACCAGGAATTCAAAAGGGATTAAATTCATTCATCCTCCGATCCACACAGATGAATGGGTATGCACGACCAAGATGCTTGTTTTTTGAGTGCAGTTTGGTGCCAGTGACTACAGCGTGAGAGGCACAGGGGTGGTCAACCTGGGTATGGGTTCATGATATGACATCAACCGGCAGATTGGAGGTGCATGTTGAGTGGAAAGCAGCTCTCTTAGTGGCCTCCAGAGGGCAGAGCGGCCTCTCTGCCCCTGGGCGATTCTGCCCTGTGCTCTGGGCTTAGCTGCTCGTTACATTAAAACAGAGTCAGCATTATGAAAGCTAAGAGGATTAGCTGATGGACATTTCTGGCGGTGCCGGTCAATTATCAAAATGAAAAGCAGTGACTGGGCAAGGCCTGGCATGCTCTATGGCACAGAAGAGCTCCTCTCTCTCTCCTTCTCATCTCCACTCTAGCTCTCCATCTCCCACTCAGCTTCTGTCTGTCACAGGTTACTGAGGTTTAGGCAGGGAGGCGGAGAAATAAATAAAGGCGTCATTGGTGCCTTTCTGAACATGACATGGTTATCTGTGTGAGCCACGGATTAAAGAAGAGCATTTAAAATTTAATGTTTCTAAAGTGCAAAACTGTATGTTATGCAACTGTGTAAAAACAGGCCTGCATGTCAGCCAGCCATCCATGCTCCTCCAACCATGTGCATGATCATCCATCCCCACATACACTCCCTCACACTGCGTGCTTCGCTACTGTGTACGTGTGGGCATGTGTGTGACTGTGTAGCCCCCTGTGATTGTTTAGCACGCTATGATAATAGGAGGAGTCTCCACCACTGTGATGTCACGCTGCCAACACGTGTGATGCTGGAGTGTTGGGGGTGATTTGTGGGGAGGCAGGATGGGGAGAAGGTTTGTTTTGGTATATCCAGAAAAGTGACATTCCACAGCTGCCCGTGTTAAGGATCTACCCCGGGGATTCACACAACACTGCGAATGTAATCAGCCGAGTCAGTGTGCCACCACGGCTGCAGCGGACACATCACGCCGGCAGTGACACCGTGCCTCCCCTTCCATCCTCAGCACTCGCTTTTATCGCCCAGCTTTAATACAAGCAGTCACACCTCACTGGGGCACGGCAGAGGTGAGGCTGTATATCCACGTGTGCCAGAAAAAGATAAGAAAGCAAACTGATCAAGTGTTTCTCTTATTATTATTTTAAAGCCAGGAAGGCAACATTTATATTTACTTCTATAACTGTGAGACAGTTACTTAACATATAAAAAGAGCAGTAATCCTGGCTTACTACAAGCAGGCTGAATTATATTCAATCCCAATTATCACTTGCGGGGACAATGTCATCTCGGCGCTGTATTACAAATGGTCCTGCTGCATGGGCAGATTTGATATGGGTATTCAGAGGCTGCTTACATACAGCTGAAAAATGTCTCCATCTGGTGTCACTACACAACTAGCTAAACTAATAGGTAGCAAAGTATTTGTAGTGATAGACCGATCAGCATATGTGACACATCATATGCTTATTTTTTTTGTGTTATCAGTCTGCAGTTAGTTTTGCTTATTGGCTTATTTTCATTTTTGCACTGGTTAGGTTTATCATTGTCTGGATTTCTGTTTGGTTGTGTGTTTATTCCTCAATATCAGTTGATCTGAATTCATTTCAAAGTGTAGATTCTGAGAGAACTAATATGAAGCTCTGGAGCTTTGTCAAGCCCAAACTGCTGGAACCCTGTTCTCTTTCCTTGCCAGTGTGCCTCTGCCGTGCGCAGTGAAAACATACAGAGGTGGAAGAGAAGATTATCGAATTAAATCGGCCACATTTTGGATTCGAATCTCCAGGTAGGCCGGGGCCTTTCTGTGTGGAGTTTGCGTGCTCTCCCTGTGCCTGTGTGGGCTTCCTCTGGCTTCCTCCCACAGCCCAAAGAAGTGCAGTGGTGAATCTAAAGTGGCCGTAGGTGTGAATGGAAGGTAGATAAAGAGCTTAAATGCACAGCATAAAGTCCTGTATGAGTATATGTGAAATACGAATGTGGGCTTGTAGTATAAAGTGCTCTGAGTGGTCAATAACACTGAAAAAGCACAATATACATGCCAGCCCAGTAAGGATTCTGAGAAGTTTTCGATTTTACCTTATATAAGCAGTAATGAATGCGTGAATAGGCAAGTGACACAACATAACTGTAGGACTGAATAGCCAGCATTTGAAGTTATGGACATTTAAGACAAACAGAAATACATCTTGGAAAAAAAAAAGATTTTTAATGACAGATCTGGAGGCCCAAAACATTTACTTGGATGTGATTGTAAAGAGGGAGGACTTCAGAATCTGTTCACACAAAGATGTCAGTTCATGGAAGCATCTGCCTTTGCCATTATTGAGGTAAACTACCAATAAAAAAAATTACCTGGAAAAGAAATTATAAAAGGTACAGGAAAAGGAAAATGTTCAACACGGTTTGCAGTGAAACGGTCGGAACTGCTCATCGGGAAGAGGTACACGCATCTTCTCTGGGTAAAGTCCTTGTAAAGGCTTGTCTCTGTATTTCCATGGTGTGCTCTGCTGCAGCTATACAACAGCGTACTGCTGATACAGGAGCTCCCGGATCTTATAGTAGTCGTCACACAGGCAGCCTTCCAGGCCAATGCGTCCGGCCTCCGTCTGGACAAAGAGAGCGCAAACATGCACAGGTCATCCACCAGGTCCTCACACAGCAAGCCTTCACCAGCCTTGTACATCACACCAGACCCTAAAAACAAGTGTGTTCCCCATTCCTTCCTACAAACTTGGATGAAAGCGTCTAATGAATCTGCATCAAGATTTTACAGTTAAACACCGCACTCCTTTACGAGTCTCGGCTCTCTTTGATTTCCTTTTCTGGGTTGCATCTATTTTAAGTTCTTGTCAATTATGCAGGTTTTTGTTAGTATCCTGGCTCACTCCTACTTTCTCTGTAGCTCTGAAGCTTTGCCTGTGTTTCTTATTTGCATCTTTTGTCTGAGGTGAGATGTTTTAATTTGCTGCTGGGGCTTTGGTAGCCTACTTACGCACGCTGTATTTGTTTCTCTTTGTGTATAAACTACCATTTGGGGTATTTGTGCTTAAGTAAAGAAACGTTAAAGTACTCAATTTTTCAAGTCTGTCTTAGAAAAACAGTCAGGTACCTACAGAGTATCAACATTAAAACCAGTTTTCTTCCTCCTGTTCATGCAAATACACTTTAAGAGAAAACAGGAAGCAGATTTACAGCCTATTGCTTCCACCTGTTTTTCTCTACACCCCAGACTTTCCCATGACATATGAAATGACGTGCTCAGTGCACCGTAAGGAACTGCTCGGGATCCACAATCTATAATCAAACAAATGGACAAGCACGGTTTGTTGTAATTTTTTGTTAGTGTGTCTCATGCGATTAATTTTCAACTGTGCATCGCTGCATCCGATGGCTCAGAGTCTCATGTCACTATAGCCAAGAGTGCAAAGAGAAACGGTCTTTCAAACAGCATTTAAAACACAATTATTTGAAACACTGGCAGGTTTAATATGACTAATTGACTGGTTTTCTATCTATCTAGTATTCTTTCATGGGAAGGAAGGACACTTACTCTGCGGACGGCCACCATGTTGTTGCATACCAGCACTCCTCCCACAAACTCGGCCTGGATGCCCTCTCTCAGCAAGACTTGCTTGAAGTCAGACAGACGAGGCTCGTTGATAAACACAGACTGATGCCCTGAAATCTGAAGAGAGAGTGAAACAGGGTCAAACTTTTCCTACAAAGACTCCTTATTCACTCTTTTGGACGCAGACTATCACAATCACATCACGAGCCTTGGGAAAAGTTTTCTTTCAGGGATCATTTCTGCATCGTACGTTGGTCAAATGACATTAAAATGCCAAAATAAGTTTTATGCACTAATTGTACCAGCTATTTGGGCCTAAAAGTCACATGCTGCTCATGCTGTTTCATTTGCCAAAACAATTTGCATTACTGCAAGGAAATGAGGCTACCTGTCAAAATGAGCAGCAGCAAAAACAAGCCTTACGATCACATATTCTCTCTGAGCTGAATCGAAACAAAGCGCCCTATTTAGCATTCGTTCCACCCTCTTTAGCTTTCTTCGCACTCAGAGGTGGGACCACTCACTCGTACAACATCACTGACCCATCTAAATGTTTGGGGCACACTGGGAAAAACAGACTGTGTTTGATCTCTCATTCAAAAATATCTAACAACTCTACAGCAGCAAAATAAACTTGAAAGTGAATATTTGAAAGTCCTCCACTCAAACACGTGTTTAGAACATGTGCAGAGCCTGACACTGGGAGACGAAGAGAAAAAGTTTAGAGCTGGAAGATATAAGCAGAATTTTGTGAGCTCACAATTAGGAGACTATCTCAGAGCAGCTAAAGATGGTTCATGAGAGTTGGCTGTAGCCCCTAGGCTTGAAAAGTAAAGTCAATGAAAACATGCCTTAAATGGCTATTGATCGACAGGGGGGTGAGAACTCTGTGTGAAAATTTGTCCACTCTTTTCTTTGATTTATGAGATCAGAAATGTTTTTCTACTTGTTTATATGTTGTAAATTTCAAGTGTTCTTCAATAGAATGTGACAGTATTGCGACAGTTATTTTGCAGGCCAAAAAGTTCAGCATATTGGTGCGGCCGTGCATAGTCCTGATTTTTATGTGGCCCCTTGGGGGAAACCCCCTTCCAAAAAAACGATGAATAGATTAGAGTAGGGCTACTCTATGAGTCACATGTAACAATCAGTCTTAATCTAAGTATAATTTCTGTACAGCAAAACAGCTGTACAGAAATTTGCTGTTTTGCACAAGCCAAAATTAACATCTCATTTCACATCACTAGAAAACACAACAGCACATTGCTAACCAAGCTAGCTTGTGATATCTTGTCCAAATATGGGCATGGTTGGAGATGGAAAGAAAGTCAAACTTAAAGTTTTAAAAAGAAAAGTTAGAAATACATGGAAGATTGTCCAGCTTTTAAATACAGTGTGTGGATGCATTATGCAACATAAACCTTAACACAGTTTATAGGGCTAAGAAATGGTTATGCATTTTTTTGTCTTCTCTGAGGAGTCTCAGAGTCTCTCAGAAACTTAATTACTCATAATCAAATAATCAAAAAGAACTGCAAAATCATTCAAGACAGCAAGATTTCTGCTCCCCACCTCGTTTGGTGGCAGTGGTTCCAGCGTGGGAATGACATCACTCTCTTCGGAAAACTCCTTCTCGTCCTCTCCGAACAAGTTCTTCATGGCTCGCTGTGCCGTGACTGCTATGTTGATGGGGTCAATGTCAAGATCGGGGGCGATGTCCATAGCCAGCTCGCTTTCATCCGCCTCGTCTTTCACACCCTCCTCCAGTATCACGCCGGTATCCACCTTCACTACACGCATGTCCAGCACACCGTCAATCCACGCTAGCTCCGTGTCTTTGGCCTTGCAGAACTGCAGAGAGCTCACCAAGGAGTCTTTTAACCGCACCTTTACCAGGACAGAAAACAAGATAGTATGAAGACCCTGACGAGTCTTGGAAGTATTGCAACACAATTCTTCATATTTAAGGTCATAAAACACATTTAAGCTATAAGATCAAATGCACCCATTACTAAATTTTGGGGGAAAAAGACAAATAAACACACTTTATTAAAAATATAATTACACAGGCCTTAAATGAAGCTAACCTGGTAGATGTGGGTTTCACTAGTGGCATCCACAGTTTCCTGCAGTTTAGGCGTGTAGACTTTGATGTCCTTGCTAAAAGCCTTGCAGGACTCTGCCAGGTCCAGACTGGCTTCTGGTGGCCCACGAACAATCACCAGCTGTCTGGGCTTCATCTGATTGATAATCTTCTTTATGGAGTCCCCGTCAGAGCGACCCTCGTAGTCTATGTACATGACCCTTGCTCTGTGAAGAAACAGAGATGAGGTCAAGCCTTTGTACACTACCCTTGCTAGGACAAGAACTGCGCCAGAGACACCAGAGACTTGTTGACTACACATAACAATTTTCAGCATCATACAGGTTGATATTCAATCACGTGGAGGTGGATTCTACTGTACTGTTTGCCAATGGCCAGTTAAAATGGCTGAGAAAACACAGCCAAATTATCACAATGATCACTGACCTTATTTCAAGACTTTCTATGCTTGAGATGCATTTTGTGGGAACTACAGACAGATCCTGGTCCATAGGTTCATCTCCATTGGTCAAACCAGATTCTAATTTGCTCTTCTCCTCCTCTGTGGCTTGCAATTCAGGAACCAGAAACTCCTCTAGCCTTTAAAAGGTAACATTGGTTTTTATTATTATATTATCATTGATAAAAGTCAGAGTTTCACATTAGTGAACTCCTGGATTCATCAGTCATCTGATGTTTTTGTGCATTAGTATCGAGTACCTGATGATTTCTCCATACTCGTCCCATTTGATTCTCTCCTCGTGTGTGGGGAACATTGGATATGACTTTTTGGCCTGTTTGAAGAAACTGCCTTTACGGCTGCCCTCGCCCTTCATCATCAAATCGTGGTGTTTGGTTTTTACTACAGCCGACTGATCCAGATCATCATCCATATCGCTCTCATCGCTGGAGTCCACATCCACCCTGCAAACCCATAAAATAAATATTAATTCTATACTTAAAAGTTTCATTTATCTAAGAGCAGACAACGTATTTTTGCTCGGTAGTAGAATATAAATGTTTGTCATAAAAGTGTTATGACTCATCTCGTAGTTACAGATTTCCTTTTAAACAGCATGTTTGAGATTTGCAGTCTAGACCACAGTTTGCATTTGTGATGGCATTTTTTTCCAAACCTAATTTGCTGTCGTACTCGTGAACTGACTGATGAAACGTTTTGTAACACCAAAAGCGTCACAGAGAAAATACATGCAACCCTTAAGCTACGAGTCATCTCATGTCTTTTTCTGTAGAAACTTACTCTTTTGCTTGTTCAAGTTTTTTAGCAGTTTCTTTCTTAAGTTTCTCCTTTTCCAGGTATTCTTCCAGCTCCTTGCCTTCGAGTTTTACTCTCTTCTTGACCTGTTGTAACAAGAAAAAGTGGCAAATGGATATGGTGTAAATGACAAACTGACACGTTTTGTTTCTTCCTAAGCCGGGTCTGCATATTAGCATCAGGAGCTTCCCATGGGGCAGATATCAACCCTCTGGTACAGCAAATCAACATTATGACTGCAGGCCTCACCTCCAGATCCAGCATCATTTCTCCAGGGTTGTCGATGAGGTAGCGAGCTAAGGTTCCAGGTGTGGTGCGGTACGTCAGGATGATGGAATTTTTTGCATTTTGACACCACTGGATAAAAAGTTCTCGAGAAAACCCTGACTCAAGGTCCGGTTGGCTGCAGAGCACCACCTTGGGGCTGGGTACTCGGGCCAGGTCTGCCAGACTGTGGCACAGGGTCAAATGTCGGAATTGGAACGGGTTGTTCCTCTTGTCCTCAAAACACCTCATGAGCTTGTCACTCATCCACTCCACCTAGAAAGGATCAGTGATTAATGAATTCAAGAATTATAACAAATATGTATTATTTGCTGTGCTCTCTCTGTAACAAAATGAAAGTTTTGACTGGAAAAATCTGAATATTTCAATAGTTTCTCCGATGTGAAAAAAAACAAACAGTTAACAGTACCTGGGACTTTGAGAACTCCACTACATTGTAGCTAACATTGTTAAGCAGAGCGAGTGGGTAAGCTCCGAGCCCAGCATCCTTCGTCCTCCAAATCTGGTCCAGGAGCTGAGCCAGTTCCAGCACACGCCCAGCTGTATCTACGGCAATAAGGACATTGCCATCACCACGCAAGGTCTCCATCACATTGGCTGTGGAAGAACGGAAAAAGAGAATTACAAATGTACATAATAAAATCTGTAACCGTTAGAATATGGCAGTATGAACTTGCATATTATTGATGTAATAGTGTTAGTGTTAAAGCGCCCAGTGGCTATTGATACGTACTAAGTAGCTGCTCATCTCTTTGCTTACGACGTGGTTGTACATACGCCGCATTGAAGGAGTCTGTAATAAGTAAGGATGGACGGCTGAGGCTCTCCAGTGAGCAGCCATTGAGGTGGCTGGAGTACACAGAGAAAAAGAATGCATTAACAATGAGCCAAACTAAAAGCAATAAAATTTCATTTCACATTAACGTTTTCTTTGCTTACATTTCTCTCTTGTGGTTAAAGTCCACGGCGTAAACAATCTCCTCCTCCCCATCCTTCACAATTTTCCAAATAGTGCCTCCAATCATGTGACCGGCTGGAAGAGGAGTAATGGAAAGACCGTGCCCTTTTCCTGTCAGGTAAAAAAAAAAATACATAAGCAATCACATTGTTATATGTGGTGCATAAACAGGGAATAACACCTATTCTGCAAATAAAACACACCTTTCAAATTGACAATCTGAGAGTATTTCAGCTGCTGGATCTTATCAAAAGCAGCATCCACATCATCAAGTGTGAACAGTGTAAAATCTTCACTGTTGTTTCGGGACTACATGGAAAGAAAGAGAGAATTTAATAAAGTAATGGTAATCAAGCCAAAAAGAACCTCTGTTAATTAAATCATGCATTACCCATATCCCCTTCTTACCTGATACAGATCATACATAAACATCTGCCCCATCTTGTAGACAGGAATCGTGGCATAGATAGTACAGTTCAGCCCCAGTTTGCCCACAGCGTATGGCAGGGCTCCCAAGTGTATGGGGTCGGGATGGGAGAGCAGCACAGCGTCGACCTGATGAACATGTCTGGAGAGGGGGGAAAAGAGCATTGCAGCAGGTTCAAGTCCCAGAAAAGTGGAGTGGTTTAATTCAAATCTTTATTCAATCGCACAGTCTCGTCTCACAAGATCAAAATTTCTTCTTTAAAGGAGAACAATACGCATTCACAAGGAGTTCAAACAGATAATAAAGCTTTACATTTTACAAGGGAAATATAGGCTTCTAGTGGCCTCTACTTTGAGGACAGTTTGCGATTCATTCAAGATTAGAAGGTGCACAGTTCCAGAAACAAAGCCAACTAACATGTGCACATGGGAAATATTTAAAGTTGTGTTTAATGCTTTCCCCCTCAACAAAGATGACATTTCATGAACTGCCCTGTACCCTTAATGATGAGTTTTGATACCTCAATACATATCAATAAAGACGTGACAACCACTGAAATAGTTTTGGGTTTTTTTCCAAGGGTAACTGAATAGGCAGAGACCACCCTCACCAATTTCTGATACAAACCCAGTCATTTTGCTCTATAAGCAAGAGCTTCAAGGGTTACTTCTGATACTCCTGGTGTTAAGATAGCTATTGTGTAAAAATCAATTTAGAGGTTTCCTGAGTTTGCACTAAAATAAGACTTTAAAAAACATTTTTTCTCTGCAAGTTACAATTCAACCACTGTCTCTGTAGCTGTTGTTATTAGATGTGAGAAGAGAGGAGAGCTTAGGTAGTTTGGAAGCCTCAAGAGTAGAGCTGTGCCTTTTCTTTTTGACTCTATAGATGTTCATCCAACCGATACAGTTAGAAATGATGAGTATGAAATTCCTCATTGGTGATAAAGCACTATAATACACAGGGTTTTACAACTGGAGTGCTGATAGGGCAGTATGACTGTGTGTGTGTGTATATATATATATATATATATATATATATACATACACATACATACATACATACATACATACATACATACACACGCATTTTGGCTCCAAACTGTTCAACTGGAACTGCCCTTCTAATCTAATTCTTTCGCCCAGTGAAAATCTTAACATCTACAAAATTGCCATTAGAGTATTAATTAGATAATTCATGTTGTATATATGTATAGGAAACAGCAATAGAGCAAGAATTAGAAGACATACATTTATCCATGCTAATGAAAGCATAAACAAGCAAAGGACTAAGTTTGGAAATCTCTCCATATATGTTAAACCATCTCCTTGTGCCTGATATTCTTCTACTACAAGATGAGACAGAAGAAGTACAAATTCAACATAAGTGAGGTACATTGGGTTTTTGATGTTAAGATTTCTTCGCAGATGACTTTCAGACTCAAACAAAACCTACATCCATCGTCTAATATGTGGTATGACAGAAACCAACAAACAGAACCATATAATCTGTGGACTAGAAGCTTTTTACTATAGTATTATAAATGATGGGCTACACCTGGACCCATCTAGAAAGAATGGCCAGGACAGAAATCTCTGGAGATCTACCTTTGGCGGCCCATACCCTGGGAGGGGTGACGGGCAGTAGTAGTATTATAAACTTTCTTTTATGGCAGTAAAAAAGTCGGCACAAGCTTTCTTTCCCCTACTTCACGGTGGGGAGGTCAGTCATCAATAAACCAGACTGCTGTGGGTGTACTGTTTAGTGAGTTCATAAAGGCACATTTACTTTTTGCTAAGAGTTTAAAAAAATAGAAACATCAACTGTTTTTGAAAGACTGGCGGTATACCGACCTCTTCATAGCATCTATGATTTCCGTGGAGAAGTTCTCATCCCACCCGCAGTCCAAGAGGAAGCGGAATTCATCCACCTGCAGCAGGTAACAAAGGGCAGACTCCTCCAGAACCCCTGACACGGCTGTCAGCTTGATAATGGACGTCATGGTTCTTCAGTTGTCGAGCTGAAATATAAGATTTGTGCTCGCATGTTATCCTCACCACGAAACCTTTCCTACTAACTCTAAGGCCCGTGGCTCTTTATGTGTGAGTGCGACTGTGCGAAAAGTCATTCAATTTAATCAACAAAGAAAACAAACACAACCATGGTTGGAGTTTGCCATTAAAATGTGTGTGAGGCTAATAGCGTAATGTTGCACAATTTTAACCAGTGATGTATGCAGCTTACAGGCTGTAAGTAAATAAAATGTAAACATAGTTTTGTCGCTAGCCACAGCTAGCTCAGAGTTGTTAGCAGATTGCCCAGCAAAGTGTATTTACAGTGCTAGCTAATGAGTGTAAATGAACTAACAAAGGAGCGTGCACCATACCATTAATTGTAAAATAATGGATTAGTCTTCTGGAATAAAAAACAAACAAACAATCTTTTTTCTGTTATTCCCACATTAAACCATTTTGGCTCGCGTTTTTGATAGCGGCAGACATACTTGCCGCTGCATCATGTGTGAGAGGGCAAAGGAGCATACCACAAATGGTGGTGTCGTTACTAAATAATTCTAAATCTCTTCTAAAACACTACATTTAGATTTTTTTCGAAAGGTACCTGAACACATCACCTTTAACATCATATTTTCAGTGTTGGAACGTATCTAATATTCCACTACTTGTGCTTTGACATTAAAATGTATTATTTAAAAATATGAAACCACCTCGTCGTAAGTTTACAGTTGGTAGAATCCGATGTCCTTCGCTTGCTGAATGAGGAACTGAAGGCCGCGGCTGGTGTAAACAGAAGGTATTATTTTAGATATTAATATTATATTCATTATTCTTTTTTGGTCGAGTCAGTGTGTTTTAATGTGTTTGTTGTACTGAAAATACAGTAACCAGTGCATCTTAGAAATAATCCTTAACTACATCTTGAAACATATTGCTAAGGCTAACTAGCTGACAGGCTAGCTAGCCAAGTTCCTCTCTCTAGGATACCAAAAGTTTGTGATGAACGATCTGCAGACTTACCGGATATTTAGTATTCAGCTTCATATATATATATATATATATATATAAGCTGTAATGTAATGCATGGCTACCATATGATAACTGAAGTGACCGTGGTCTGTTCTTTGACATAGCTTGATGTGCATTTAATGAGGTTTGCCTGTCAAACCTCATTGAAGTGCATAAAGAAGTGTTGTAAATCAATGTCAAGGTGTACACATTCTTAGAATCTAAAGTAGGCGTTTAAAGACACTCGGTTGTTGTGCTTATTGTGCAAGAAAATGTCTGTCATTTTTAGTTGACAACATTAGCTAATTTTGTTTTCTAGAAGTTTTTTGCAGGTCCTCTAACTCTATGAACATGGGCTACCCCCAGAATACTACATGTTGCTAAACATTACAACGTCTCTTTTAATGGTTGGGACTCGCAGCATGATCAAAATAATGATGGTGGCACAATATAAAAAACATTCTCCCTTTCCTGATCTTAGTTTTTAAAAAAAAAAAAAAAAATTGTTTCACTGAAATGTTTGAGATCAAACAAATTTTAACATTAGACAAAGATAACCCGAGTACATGCAAAATCTAAATCTGTGTAACTAAATGGAAAGAAATGGAATTAAAAGCAGAAAGCTGTCGTTGCATTCATTATTACTTTTAATAAGTCACTTCAGTTGTAAGTGATCTGATTTCCTACACTTTTAACAGTATTTCCCCTAATTTTATTTTAGTTAACTTTTATCCTTATTCATTTGAGAGCCTCATTTAAAATCATGATTTAATAACTGATTTGTTTATTTAACAGGGGTATCTATGTGGTGCCAGTGTATCAATGGTGTATCTTAAAAGAAAGCAATAAGATATATTAGTATTTAGCCTTTCAAATAGCTTAAACAGAGATTAGGCTGTTCAGCAATAGTGGTAAATGTTCTTGTATCATTTATGCTTGTGCTTTCCTGTATCCATTCTTCTTATTATACAAATATGAATGCACAACTGCAATCATAAGTTTAATCTGGGAGTATAAAACCCATGCTCTTTTTCTTTTTAGGTAGGAACCATGGTGAACTTGGCAGCCTTTGCCCGCCAGTACTGGGCGCACATATTTGTCCCCACAGGCTTTGTCATTGGATGGTACCTTGACAAGCAACAGGACCAGAAGTTGACAGCTTTCAGAAACAAGAGTGCTTTGTACGGAAGGTAAGAACGAGTGACTGTTCACCAAATAAAAACAAAACAAACCCCTCAGGTTATTCTTGAATTTAAAGACAAGCTACTATGTTGACTTCATGGTGATGTTTGTCACTGTGTACACAATAGCCCATGGCCTGGAGTTATTAGTTTAGTGCATGGATATTTTCAATTGGGCAAAGTTATAAATACATGAAATCTGCAATTTCATAAAAAATCCACCTGTAAATTTTCCTAAAAAGCTAGTGCTATAAATCCTTAAGGTTACTTTGACTCCTATCTCCTTTTTTTTTCCTAAAAAAGGCTCAATTAATAACCAACTGCCTTCTATATCTATGCAAATCCACTTTAATAGATTACCATATAACACTTTTTGTTTCTACACTTTTCCACTTTCAGCCGATAACTCCAGTAGTGATCTTCTGGTGTAAAACTGTACTCATACATCATTCTGTTCTGCGAAAGCCAAACATCTTACAAAACTTCAAATTTTTCTTCTTTTTATAGGGAACTGAAGCCTGGAGAGGAGGTGACCTGGAGGTAGACTGCTCTCTACTTGAAAGCCTGTGTGGTGTGAACGAATGGGTGTCCTCAAATCACAATATTTAAGAAGACTCCTGTACCTCTGTTTTTGAGTTGTATCAACCAATAATAAAGATGCCATTCATTGAAATCATTTGGTACTTGTTAATGATTCTGGTTGTACAAGACAAAAACGATATAAAAATTTTTTATTTTTAGTTGAACAGCAAAATCACAAATGCATTATCCATTTCCAGTCGAGCTAATGAAGGCTACTTGGAGCAGACATGGTCTCCACTGAAGATCTTATTTTGTATAAAGTGATTTGATCTCTTCATGCAGTCACCATGATGGAAGAATCTAGTGCTACAGTGGTTCTGCAGTGTGGATAATCCCCTTCTCAAAAAGTAGTTCAGCCAAAACAATCTGGGAAAAAGTAAAGGGAAAAACATGAGGATCAACCACTAATGAGAAACACAGGACTAAATAAGTGATTTCACTGTGCAGAAACCCCGTTTATACAGGTACCCATCTAAAACACTGAAGATAAGCTGCCACATACGAGACACCTTCGGCCAAAAACAAAACTAAGGATAACAGAGTGTGTGAAGGTAATAATTACCCTGTCCTGCGCAGATTCACATGGGAGGCTTCCTACTGTCACAAAGCCGGGATATGAATGGATCAAAAACTCGACAGCATCTGTGTACTAAGAGGAAAAACAAGTCAACCCCATCATTAGCACAGTTTACGAGACCTGACATTTGATGACAAACACATCTACCAATCTTTACCTCTGGTTTTATTTCAAAACTCTTGAGCTGCTCTTTGTGGTAAACTCTGGAGTTGTCAGTGGTGTAGTAAAGATGAACGGCATCTCCGTCATTGCATAACCTGGCGATAAAGATTTACAAGACAAATGACAATGACACTTTTCTGCTTTAATTGGTAGCCTTAACATATAGTTAATAAAAAAATCTGTGTTACCGGGCACACTGAGCACGTAGAATTCTGATTTGACTCTGGGTAGTGATGTGTACACCCACATCCTTTACTTGTCCACCTTCCCACCTCGTAGGTGCTCCTTTCACACTGGTGACCAGTTCATCTGTAAATGATAGTATGAATTAGAATCAAAAGCAATATCGTGACATGCAGCTCATTAAAAAAAAAACAAAACAAAACAAAAACTAATGCAACAATTACAGCTCTCTCCATCACATACCTGGAGTGAGAGTGGGAGGAAGGCAGTCATGAATGAAATCTTTAGCCTTCTGATCAACAGCAGCATCCAGTGGTGCGTAATTTGTTAGCCTCTTCATCAGATTATCGATTCGAGAGAAGAACTTTGCCCTGCGCGGGTCTTCCTACACAAGGATAAGTTTTGTCTTTAGCTAGTAATTGGGAGTAAATGAGGACAACACCTGAAAAGTTGGTAAAAATCACTTCATTTAAATACCTTGTCGGAGTTCTGTACTCCCATGTACGTCAGGTAGTCCAGAGGTAAACCCCGTCTAAACTCCACGTCCTCCTCCATTGCTACTTCCAATGCTGCTGGGACCAGCTGAAAAAAAGAGCAGTAAATTATGAATACCCCTTTGTAAGTATAACTGTCTTAGGCAATCCTTAGGTTAAAAAAGACAGGTGATGTATGAACCGTCAGCGAAATACTCTCCACCAGAAATCATTAGTATCATCTGTCAGCAGGAAAGACTGCTTTGATTATTACTCTTCACCTGCAATGCAAAACCACTTCATGCTGGATGCAAGATTTATACCCTTTTGCTCACTACTGGCACTGGTTTCAGAGTTCGGCCGTTGTCTTCATCTGCATGCATCACAGGGGGAAACAGGGAGGGTTTTTTTTACCTTTTGCAGCAGATCTCCCCAGCTGTTCTTCTGGTAAGAGGAGATGGTGATGTGCAGAGAGTGTGCATCTGGTAGGCAGTTGCCTTGATGGATAAAACCTCGAGGGAAGTAGATGAGATCTCCGGCTTCTACCACCACATCTAGGATCGGCTTACCAATGTCTGCCTGGTTGAAGTTTGCTGAAGAGAAATCACAAAGCAGACACCCCTGAGCATTAATTATATTTATTTATAATTCTGTTTTCCAAGCAAGAGAGACCATTTTATTTCCACAAATCAGTAATTTATCTATCAATCAATCAATCAAGCTTTATTTGTCACAAGCAGGTTGCCCTGCAGTGAAAATGCCCCCCCGACCTTACACACATAACACAGACATCACATAGGGTTACAAGTTGAGTGATGAGTTGAGGGATGAGTGAGTGCTTATCAGTGTAAGTGTACAGTATGTGTGTGCGTGTCCATATTTCAGCTGAGACAGTGTCCTTTGCCCTATTAGGCTAAGTAAACAGTCCTCCAGCCAATCCAGGTGGCCTTGCATGGGATGGGAAGAATAGTCATCACACAGGGAGTGATTATTCGGGTCCAGCCTTGGGCCTGCAGCTGGCACCATGGTGGTGTCCGCATTACGATGTTGATTTTCCATGCGAGCAGCCCAGGATAATTTCAAGCTGTTCTTTAACACTCCGACACTGGTCTCTCAATCTCCTGTTGGAGAGCCGCGAGCCTCCCCATGATGGTATCAAACTTCTGTTCCGTGGTGTTGTCATTCTTTTGATTCTGAGACCCCACAACTGCAGTGATCCGTTCCGCGATGTGTTCCAACTGTCGCTCGAGGGTCTCATTTTGAGCAGGCCTCTCTCTGATGTATCCCCCCATACGCTCAATGGTGTTGTTTTGAGCCTTCACAGCAGCTGTAAGCGTCTCCAAGGTGTTAACCATGCTGCGTTCGTTGTGAGAGGTCGCGCCTCGTCCCATCGCGATTCCAGCGGGCAGCCTTGGGGGGGTTTGAACAGCCGGTTCCGCTCTCTTATTTCTCCGATAAACCAGGGCCAAGCCAGCTCCGATCAGCAAGAACCCTGTTATCATGGTTCCGAATAGGTAGATATCTTCAGCGTCCTCGATCGACAGTCCCGCTAGGCACATGACCCTCCAGTTCTGCCACCCGTCCATCGTGTATCCGGCAGGGAAAGTCCCTCCAGGGCACTCGGGCTCTCCCGAGCCCAGACTTCTCGTTGAGAAAAGGGTGTCAATAGCATTCAGAGACCAGTTGATCAAATCCATAATTCTCTTTTAGGTTTTAGAGAATGACAGTGGGAGGCTATTCCAGGGAAAGTAATACACACGAGACAAGACAAGGACATAGAGGCTAAGCAGGGAAGATAAGGGAAGGAGGAGAGGAGGAAAAGTGCGACCGCCTTCGCTGAGAGCCAAAGTCTGTTTCAGGGCTAGCAAATCTTTACATATTCATGCATTTTCTCCATGTATAATAATGTTTACATATTATGATTAGAAACTGTTTGTAATTTTTTTAATTTATTTGTAAGTGACACCACAAGACATGAAATATTTCTTTTTCTGCCCTCCTTCATCAAACCCACTCCACCATCATTCTCTTACTTTTAATTACAAGTGCTTTTTACAAAGTACCCATCCCCCTGCTGCCCCAGGATCCCATGAGGTTCAGACCCAAAGGCATCAAATAATTATGCTAATAAAACGCAACTGTTAAAAACTACTAAGACGATTAGTTTTGTTTTTACTCACGACTCGAAAGCACGGGCAAGACCTCATCGTCTGATCTAAAAAAAAAAAAAAAAAAAGGGAAAAAAAGAGAAAATGAAACAGTAAAAAAAATATATATATATATATTTTTCATATATCTCAAAAATGAAACAAATTAAAACCCACGTATGCAAACTGACTTAATTTATTATTGTTTTAATTGGTCTGAAGGTTCAATAAACACCCCAGTTTCACAAAAATGAGAATTTTCTGCCAATTATTTTATGGTTCAGGCTTCGCTGGGTTCAATCAACACTGATTTGGATGCTTAAGTAGTTTTGTATAAAACTTTAGTCCATCATGACCCACATACTATAAATAAGTCTGTTATGCAAGTTTGCTGATTTAAAACATTTGCAGAGGTTTACTAATGTAATGACATCGCATAATGTGCACTTTAAAATTGTGGTGCTCTTTTTTGAAAGTTTCCCTGCCGTTTTTCACCTTGGGCTGTACACTCGCCAGTGTTTCTTCCCCTCCAGCTGAACCACAAAGGCTTCAATGTCATCATAATGTGGAGCAAATCCTTGTGTGCCAGGTGGTGTCAGGTATCTGGTTGAAGAAAACGCATACACAGATCAAGACCAAAACAAATGGAGTATTCCCCAATGTGACCGATTTTTGTCCCAAATACTAACATATTGGCTCCCGCCATGCTGCCAAACTGCTCTTGGAGGATGGACAGCACGTTCCACACCGTGGAGGAGAAAGCCTGAGGATTCAGCATGCGGAGGGAGCAGCCACTCTGGGAATTGAGACACCAAGATGACTACTAATCTGCAGCACAGAGCAGATGGCGCACTGATGCAGCTAATGGAATGACTTCTATCATGCGGCAATGAAAAATATTCAAATTAAAATATTACTTAGTACATAAATATACATCTGATTTTTCTCTTAATGAAGGTGGTCCCAGAAAATATGAAAATGAGGATAAGCTTTAATGATCCCCACAGAGAAAGTGAATGCAGCTAATTTGCATCAAAGGGCCCAATTATTAGGAAAGTAATCAGGACATTAAAAATGCAGAAATCACTGAAATCTTGCTTTAGACATAATCATAAATCAGCAGCCTGCAGCACTGTGTCCCCACCTCATAGAAGTCCCACGCAGTGTATGGGAGCACTCTCCCTGGAGGATTGTGAGTCTCTCTCTTGCCATTAGTGTAACTTGTGACATCCAGGTTCACTCCATACTGAACATCTTCCTTAAATATTAAAAAAGTCAACAAATATTCAGGACCTTTATTCCTTATTTATACTAACAAATATGACCAAACTGCTCTGGACGATTATTAGTCTGCACAATTAGAGCAGGGTTGTCTCTAATTTTACATGGCGGCTACATACAGTCGACCAGTGAAACGCCCCTTTCTATCAGTGTAAAGAAGTTTAACTAAACACTTAATCCCTGAGATATCTTAATTACTTTGGTAATGTGAATGGCTGTGGCGGAGGTCTTCATCAATAGGAAAAGCTGTAAAACTTCAGAAAAATACAGTTAAAAGCCCAAAATTTATGTCCGACTTCACGTGTTCCAAAACTGTCTGGTGGGCCAGATTTGCCTTTGACGGGCCAAATTGACATCCCCGAATTAGAGGTTTAAAAAAGGTGCCAGCTTGGTTAAAACATTTGTGAGACTTCCAGTAACAGATTACAATCCTTAAAAGTGCCAATAAAGCCTGCCATCCATCATGTCCCCTGATAAACACAGATGGGGAGATTATGTCTTCTGTTTATCCACCCATTCTCCAAACATTTCAAGTACTTGGTTCCACTTGCACCTTCCCTTGACTCACCTGGTGCTAATTCAATGTTTTGAAAAAGAAAAAGCGCAGTATCCATTTTTAACTAAGTTTAAGACTTAGTTTCAGGTTTCTTACCTCTCTGAAAATGCGATCGAGCTCTGCTGTGGAGAACAGTCCCTTGTAGTAATCAGGATTCTTACGTTGGACAAAGATGGGCTTTTTTTCCCATGTTTCTCTGAGGAAAGAGGGAAATGTATCAATACCCAAGACCTGTACTAAGGAGCATGATTTAAGTTAGTTGTGGTTAACCCTGGGGTTTGAGTATTGCTGCAGCAGTTCATTTTTCAGACAGGTCACTTATGCTGCAGACCTAACCTGCTCCAGAGCAGTTTATGTTCAAGATTAAAGATCAACATGTATAAAAATCACTGGCTAATGGCCAATCAGGTCTCTGGAAAATGATATCACCACTCCCAGAAGATCCCCCAGACTACTGTGCATGAATAATAACGTTTTAACAGTGTCTAAAGTCTTTGGACTTTCCCTGATGAGCATCAGAAAGAAATACAGATTGTCAGGTACAGCTTTACTCCTTTCCTCCCCTATTAGCTTCAAACTGTTGTATTGTTTTGTGGGCATTAATACATGGTCCTAAAACAAGGCCCCTGTTTGTGCTTGTGGACCTTATCACATGTAAATGACGTAAAGGAAAAGTGAGGTAAAGTAACTGAAGGAGCAGAATATTAAAGTGTGTACTAAAAGTTACTGGGTGTCAATAAAGGAAGGAAGGAAGGAAGGAAGGAAGGAAGGAAGGAAGGTAGGTAGGTAGGTAGGTAGGTAGAGCTTCGAAATAAGGAGTGCCAGCTGTTTGTACCTGAAAAACATCTTCTCAGGAATGGGGGTGATGAGCCACTGGAACAGCTTGCTCGCTCTCTCCCTGCTGTTGTTGACTTTTGCCAGGTCTGCCAGCAGAGTCTCGAGAGGCTCAGCGCTCACACACTCCACCGTCACCTGATTCTGACAAACACACACTCTATTAGGCCTTACACGTTTTTGAAATTCAGAAGACATTAAACCTCTATATTTACACTAGCAGGTAAACACACTCACGTGCGGAACTTCCTTCTGATTCTCCTCTTTTTGTGACGGCTTGTGAAGCTTCTTTCGCATCTTCTTCCTCTCAGCTTTTGCTTGAACTTTGACTTTGAGCTTAAAGGCTGCATTGTCCTTTTTCTTTTTCTTCTTAACTTCCGCCTATAAAAACAGAGAGGTTAAAACAATGCCCAGAAGACAGACGTGTGCAGATAAAGAGGAGAGGGCTGGAGTCATTGCTGCTCCTCGTGCAGCAGTCAGACACTCAGTCTTTGGTTTTACGTGTGTGTACCTGCACTGGAGGCTTCTTAGCCGGAGGAGGCTGGTCCGGTTTTAAATTTTGATACAAGGCAAAAGCTGACATGTGTTTGCTCTCCATTTCACACCCGATGTACCACCAACCCACGACTTCTACACATGCTCCTGTGCGCTACTCCTTCTTCTACGAATGTTGTGTCGATTTGTTCTCTAATGGACTCTTTACCGCCACCTACAGACGAGTGCTTGATTTGACCTGATTCAATTTATTTCAATTTCTCCTCTTCTCCTTGTTCTTCGTCTTCTTAAGTAAACCAGTGTGAATTTAAAAATAATTAAAACAGTTTATTGTAAAAAAAAATTTTGTTGTACAGCAATATGATGGCAGGAAAATAATCAAAAAAATTTACTAAAAACAAAAAGGTCTTTCCCAAAAGATAATGAAGCAACAGAGAAAGGCTAATGTTTTTTCTTTATTTTTTATAACGTTCTACATTGTTGATAGATACTGAAGACATCAAATATATGAAGCAAAATATATGGAATTATGCAGCAAATAGAAAATAGATTAGTAACTCAAATATGTCTTATATTTTTGACTCCTCAAAGTAGCCATCCTTTGCTTTGTTGCCTTGGTCTTCTCTCATTGAGCTTCATGATGTAGTCACCTAAAATGGTTTTCACTTCATAGGTGGGCCTTTTCACCCACTTTGGATGTTATCATTCTATTCAGTGGGCGTTATTAGGAAAAATCAGTCCCATAGATATGGGCCAGTAGGGGCCTTCTACACCTGCTAGTTTGTTCAGAAGTGTTCTCAGGGTTCATTTGTGGAATTTCTTGCCTTTTTAATGGGGTTGGGACCATCAGTTCTGTTGTGCAGAAGTCAGATTGGTACACAGCTGACAGTCCTTATTTGACTTTATGATACCTAAATAGACCCACGTTGAAGGCTCAATAGGTAATGGACAAAGTCACATACAACAGTGATAAAATATCTTAATAAAAAAATTAAACAAGAAAAAGAATGAAGGCAAATAATTGCTAATTAATGAACTCGTCAGTTGAACAATTAATTAACTATAGGCCAACTATAGCCAACTATAAGCCACTTCACCGTTCACCTGTTAGAAGACATCTGTTTTTTATGGTCCATAATGCCGGCACCAGGTGGCGCAGTTTCACTGCATTTCCAGCGTTTGACGGCACCGTAGCATCGACACAGTTTCCCATAATGCTTTGCTGCGTGCGGTCGGCGCTGTTTGTCCAGCCGTCGTTCCAACAGTGCAGCTTTTAATGGTGCTGGAAGCGGTGCGAGATGAAAATGCTGCAACACCGCAGGCTTGTCTCGAGACTGTAGACCTGCAGATTCAGCACACGGAGATTTCTGCGGTGTGTCAGATATTCCTGGCGCCTTTCACTCAGTTTTTTAGGACATCTTGGACTCCTCTATCCCGGTGAGTTGTAGCCGCTGAAGCTAACATCAGTCTACCAGTGTAGTACAGAGCAAATGCGTTTTGTTGTGACCACTGCTGGCTAGCACGCTAGCTAGTTGGAGAGATGAGATTTGTAGCCCCTTGTGTGGTTCCCTGCAATCCCCTGGCCATCTTTAATATATCCTCCCGTCCTCGTTGGTTCCTAGATGTGAATTTTCAAAGTCCCGAAAGGTAGTTGAGTGGATTTCTGTAGCCCCTGCTAGTCGTGAGTGTGTTTTGCTTTGATCTCGGCACACAGCCGGTGTATTCGAGGCTTTGCTGTAATGTTGTCTGAATATGACCCACCTGGGCTGCCCCGAAAAAATTTCGATCTTTAATATTTGAATCCCCGTTTTTTTTTTTTTATTGTCACCTACAAAACCTGCGCCACTTTTATGGCGTGTAGATTGTCACAAATGTCGCTGTCAGTTCAACATCGAGCTGCTTGTCAGTCGTGATAATTCATATTCATGTTTCATGTTAATATACTGACGACAGTTTCAGCATCTCACCGGTCATCGTTTACACACCAATAATAAATAATAATTTGCTTTTATAATAGGCAGTCAATTATAATGACATTTTTTTGTTTTAACACAACGATTGGAAAAGTTTAAAAATGGCTTTAAGTCATGGACTGCATCTTAACCACTTAATCAGTTGTTTTTTTTCTCCTTTTTAGATATTATTTTCAGTGACTTTATCTCCTGGCTGTTCCACCCCATTAACTAGTATTGATTCCCATAATATGAGTAATGTGCTGCCTTGTGTTTTTTGACTAAACTCAGCATTCGTTACTCAGTTGCCATCTATCATCTCGTTTATATAAACGAGGGTAGACCGAAAATTACGTAAACTCGCCAGATAACCACAAAATTAAACTGAGCTCAAACAAAAACTGGACGTGATTGTTTAAGACTGAGTGCATGAAACTTTTTAAAAGCAGTGAGGGAGTTTTCCAGAGTATTGTCTTACACTCAGTGGCATCTTCTTTTGTTACACCTTTCTAGTACCAGGTTGGACCCGCCTTTGCTTTCTGAACGATTAATTCTTTGTGGCATGGATCTAACAAGATGAGGAAAACATTCGGGAGTAATTTCGGTCCTTATTGAAGTAATAGCATCACACAGTTACTGCAGATTTGTCGACTGCACATGTGGGGGTCATTTGAGTACAGTAAATTCATTGTTGTGTTTAAGCACTTTGAGATGATTTGATCTCTGTAGGAAGACTGTTATCCTGCCGGAGGGCAGGGATGGACACTGTGAGCAACAATACTCTGGTACACTGTGGCATGTAAACGATGATCTGTTGGTACTAAGGCAACCAGAGTGTGACAGTGTTCCATTATACAACCAGCAGCATCAACCATTGATAAAAGGCAGAAAAGATCCAAGCTTTCATGTTGTTTACTCCAAATTTTGTCTCTATCACCTGAAAATCACAGCAGAAATGGAGACCAGGACCAGGTAATGTTTTCCCAGTCAGAGAATTGCAAAAAAAGTGAAGTTATTTACATGCTTGGTTTGACCTTCAGCGTGCCTAAATGTCTGAATGCAACGAGGTGCTGTCATGTAATTAGCTAATTAGATATTTGCATTTATGAGTGGTTGTACCTAACGAAGTGGCCAGTGAGTGTAAGTCCACTCTGAGTGAGCTCTTTGCAGATGTGGAATATAAAGCCCTGTAGCTGATATTAAGGCAAGGCTTGGCATGTTTTTGGGAAGCCTTAGGTTTCTGCCTGGGGCAGTGCTTTTAAAGCATGTTTCTATAACCAGCGAACCAGTTTTCACTCACATGTCTTTGCCCAAGGTCTCCACTTAATAGCTGCTGTATCAGAGTTGTAGAGCTGTAGCTGTGAGGTTAATTCATTTGTGCCTTTAATGAATTGCATTATCAGATTATACCTTTTGTTTACTTTTACGTTTAAGTCAGTAGATCATATTTAAAAGACAAATGAGTTTGAGTACATGTCATATTTGTACTTGACGCTTGGTGAAAGCTGCTGAATACACTCTGATTCTGAAAGAAGAGTGCAGGGAAATTGGCTTCTGTGAACACTGCACCTGGAGCTTATGTACTTTCCCCTATCTTAAAACCAATATTGATAATCGTGTCTGTATTTTTCATGTGTTATTAGAGTTCTGTCTGAGACTGGGCAGCAGTTTCTTCCTATCCGGTTAGTGCCGGTGTCTGATGTTATCACAGGAAGTGTTTTTATTTGAAGGAATTCTTCCATCTCTTGATGTTTTTCTTGCTGTGCTGAGATATGAACAAGAGCAGGTTGTTAAAGTGTTTGCATCATGATAATAAACAAAAGAGACTTGTGTTTTTGTGATGATGCAGCACAAAATCTATCATGGAGAATGCCAATAAAGATCTCTCCAAAAGCTGAAATCTCACCAAACAGCTGTTTGTGTGGTTAGAAATTTCCACACTTACACGGTTAGATTGGACTACAGTGTGGATGAATATGGGCATTACAGGGCAGCGTGTGTTCTTCTGTGGATAAGGATATTTATCTAGTTTTTGGAGGTGTCACTGCCACGTGTTGTTTTTATTTATTTTTTGAGGGGTTGGGTGATTTCTTATTCTTGTGGTCACACACAGTAGCAATCAACATCTTTCACAAGACACACCAGTGTTAAAACTAGCATTCCCCAAAAGGTACAATATGCTTGCTAATATCCTTTGCTTGTTAAACACATACCTGAGGTGGTGCACATTATTAAATTTGATCATGTCTAGTGGCCATTCAAGTGAAAAATTAGTTGTGTTACATCAGTATATTATATGCTATAGGATTAATAGTTATATAGGAGCTTCAGGGAAGTACTTGCTGCTTATGAACGGTAGGAGTCACCTTGTAGATGAAAATATGAGGCTCTGGATTTGAAGTCAGTTTTTTTTTTTGGCATGGGATCCTGTTTGGGTTAGAAGTGAATATGCTTGATTTAAACCAAATGCATCTGGCAGAATCCTACTGTATGAGAACCAGTATAACCAGGTTCCAGACTGGTCAGTAGTGAAATATTGATAAGCACCTGAACAACCACAGTCGTTATCGGTGTTTATGCTAATGCTGGTCAGCTAGTCATAATGAAGCTGTTTACATTCTGTGCACTCTATTCAGGGCTGGCAGGGCAAAATATTCATAAATGTTAAATTACTTCACATTTTAATGAAAGTACACCTGAGTGCAATACACTGTGTGCAAATAGATAGTCGTATGTAGGCAGGGTAACTCCAGCAACCTCAGGAAACGCACATGTGGCCTTCCTTAAAGCAGTGCAGTGTGTTTGGTTGCTCTAAAAGCAGCAAAGTGGTTGCACTACCAGAGTGAGGTTTCCTGGCCCTGATGCTGATGGGATTTTCCAAACTAACAATGTGACACTTGTTATTTTTTTAAAATAAGTCTGTAGTTACTCACTTGGGACATAGTGTTTGTAATTATTAGTACTTAGATGCGCAGCAGCCTCGGCTTTGTCACTGGAAGAGGTCAGACACCCAAATTGGGCAGCAAGGTGCTGCATTGGTTTGCAGTCATTTCACAGCAAGGAGGCCCATGGCTCAAATCATCTGATCTTGATAGTTTGCAGGTTCTTCCTGTGGCTGCATGGGTTTTGTCCAGATACTCATGCTTCCATCCATATCCAAAGATATTGATGTTAAATTAATTTTGTACTGGCCAAGGATGTGAGGTAGATGAAGGGCTTAAGTACAAAGAGTAAAGTGCTGTATGACTGTAGACTGATATGTGGTCAGTAAGACTAGAAAGCACTGTATGAATGAGCATCCAACCCATTCTCCACTGGCCTGTCTCCAAGTTTGTTGTAAAAGCCTGAAGTTCATTTTGGTACAGTATCCTCTTCCTGGTGGGAGCTGCACTGACAGTGAGGAGTAACTCGTTTTGGTTTGCTCATGAATGTTCAGATGTTTATTATTATGATGCCGCCTGTGTAGGCAGCTGGACTTATTTTATAAGTTCAATACTCCCCATCAGCTGTTAAAACTGAAGAAGCTTATTGGATGAGAGGTGAAACATCTTCAGGAATAAAAAAAAAAAAAAAAGGAATCCATTTGCCTTCAGCTCAGCCACTTGAGACCATCCCCATGTTAGACAGCTAATTAAATCACATGAATAATTCTTGAATTCTGTTTAGGTGTCTCTGTTTCTCAGCTTCAGACTGCTAGGTATGTCCTTGCCAGCTCACTGAGATTCTGACACCTGTGCTTTTCTGATTGCTATCGCAGGCCAAAATATCTAAATATCTGCTGTGAAATGGCCCAGTTGTTATTTTCTCACTGACTGTGATGAAGAGAAAAGTGGTCAGAATTTGGCTTGATTGCTCGCGATGATAATTATACCGTGGAAGGAGATGGAGGTGCTTCTTTATGGCAGTCCTGATTTGTTTTTTACCACACTAGAGTGAGAGGGTTCGGCTGTGGTTTTCAAACACTGAAGACATTAATTGCCTTGTATTTTGTGATGAGGGCCTGGATGAATCATCAAATAGAGCTTGTGCCTCTTGACTTGGATTCTATCAAACTATTCTGCTCTTGTCAGAGAAAATGCAGAGGTTTAGAGCTACTTGAATAGCTGACTGGTCACACTATGGAGGAGTGAGCTCTGCTACTCTGCATCATCCTCTAAATCTTCTTTAAACGGCAGGAAAAGTTAGGCAACATAAACCATGGACAGCTTGTTCCATTTGTTTATTGAAACACAGAAGAATGGTTTCTTTGCACTAGAAGACAGAAGTAAATGTTTTGAGTGAAGCTTCTGACAAAAACAGATGCAGCGGCTCAGAAAATGAGAAAAGAGCAGAATGACAGTCCTGCTTTTACTTAGCAAACAGCAGCTCTTCATGCACCGCCTGCAAGCAGTAGGATTTCTCGGCTCACTCATCTCCAATAATACTACAGTCACACTAGGGAAAACAGTAGTTTGGGACTTTGACATGATTAAAATTACTGCAACAAATAAAGCACAATAAACTTGTGATCCCTTTGCCTTTTAAATGGTTGTTTTGAAGACGGGTAGGGTAAGGCTGTGACTACTTGCAGTCAGTTCCTGTCCTTAGAGCGACTATGAGGCTTCAGGATGGAGATTAAACTGAGTCGGTGTGCTGGAGAGGATTCGTAGCAGCTTTTGGAAATTGGAAATAGTTTTTTAGAAACGAGTTATAATTGAATTTGAACAAATATAAATGTTTAAAATATTATTTAAATTTGTTTAGATCTGTGTTATACTGATTGTCATTTTCTTTTCATGTTGCCTGTCCAAACATGGATGGAATGAGTTCTGTTGACGTTATATTGACCATGTTTCAAGACACTAATTAGGAGAGTTTTGTATGATAATTGATTAATATTTTATCGCCCTGCTCCATAAAAATCTTTACTTCAAACATTTATATAAACTTATAAAATCCCCAATTAGGATCATTAATGATGTAGGATTTAGAGACCACACGATATTTTGTTTTCAGGTAAAAAAAACTGTGAAGGTCATGGATTTCAAAAAATGTAAAACTGCACAAGTTTTGTATAAAGTCAGATATAATCTGCAACTAGGAAATGTACAGAGGATTTTTATTTTTTATTTATTTATTTATTTTTTGACAGAGAGGGAGACTATAACCCGAAGGCTAAGCTAAACTTCAAGACACCTAATGCACAAACAATGGTGAAAACCTTTTTTTTCATTTGTGGAGAGAATAGTTTCCCATCTGCTTCTGTCTATGTCTCTGTCTATCTATCTACTGAATATAAATTTTGAGGCGAAGTCGAGGTGACGATTGTAAGTTGCTAGACTGTGGCGCATTGGGCAAGGATTATGAAGTGATTTATAAGCGTGCATAATTGAATGGGTCAGGTTTGCAATTACATGCAATCTGTTTGTGGTAATACGATGATAATTTGAAAATGGTTCCTATCTGCATACACAGAAATTCACACGAACTACTTGCCTTTAGAGTTCAGGCAGATCCTCATAGATTTGAAACAGAAATGATGAAATTCTGCCACACATGGTTACAAAGTTGCTGCAAGATTGCGAATTACCTGCAAATTCACCTTGCCAGTTGGCAACTAGCGATCGGAGTCCTCTATTGTAAAGTGTTGTGGTGTTGATGAGTTGATTGCCAACACTTTGCAATCAGTCTGTCTGTTTAGAAATTAAATGGTAGTTATTTGCAAACCTTCACCGAGAGTGTTTGAGAGTGATTGTCGTTGCTCCAAGTTATTCTCTACAAGATACGCAGAGATGTCACCAAACTGGAGCTCTGGGAGAGATGTCACCACTTTCAGGGATTAAATGAAGCTGCCAGGGCAGACTGTGGATCACAAGTCCCCAAAATTCCTAGTTTCAGTGAGCGTTTGGTTGCTGCAACTATTGTCAGTTGGTTGGCAAATGTGAAAAATTTCATTGTGCGAATCCGTTGTCCAAGTTGCTTGGAGGTTGCCTTGCTATATTGTACTTTAGCTTGACGGAGCAATAAGCAACGTGTTTTAAATGGGAAAAACAGTTTTGTGCACACCTAGTGGACCTTAGTCATTTCATTGTTACCTTTAAGGTACTGTAAGAGCCACTCGTGACTGAAGCAGTTGAAAATAACTGCTTTATTGCAAAAGTTGATTGTCAGTCTGGAAGACATTTCCTTCACTTTTTAATACATTTGATTTAAACACGTGGTAAGATTTTTCCTTTTTTTCCATCAGTGTAGCTTTAGAGTTCAGCCCATTGTGAGGCTGAGTAGTCATTAACAGCATGACTTAAAGTAGTGTGAAAGCTCTACATTGACGCTCAGGTGCAGTCTCTTTTGGGGTGGTACACTGCAATAATTTAGCCTTGTCAAGGGGCTAATCACCCTGGCTCCCCTCCCACAATCCATCAGTGTCTGGAGGATGAGGCTTGCAGGCTTCTGGCAGCTGTTGTCAGGCTGAGTCAATCTGTTATGGTCTACGCCAGCCTGCACGGGAAGGGGGAGAGAAAGAGCTCTCGGGAGGACACGGCAAGCGGGGCTGCTGCCACTGCTATGGCAAGATAACAGGAGGAGTTATATGTTGAGAGGGCAGGATTTTACTATTTGTGTGCTAAATTTCGCTGTGTTATCTGCTGACTGTTCTGTCTGGAAAGTATTCATAGGGGAGAGTCAGGTTTGAGCATGCATGACTTTGTGAGGACCTGCCTTGACATTAGGTTTAGCTGTTTTTATGTATAGCCCTTTATTGCTGGGGTTGTGTTTTAAATGTTGACCTTCAGTTCAGACATGTCTTTGATTTAACACTTAATTGATAATTAATGATATAATAGTAAAAACGGTTGGTAGCTGGTGCCTGTGTTATGTAAGTGCATCTGTCCCTGGTTCGTTGCAATGTTAAGCTATTCTGCTGGTGTGAAATTTATCAGTTGAAAAATAATATACTTCTTGTAACTTAAGCATAGTGCATCACAAAAAGACAGCACCAGTCTCTGTTTAAGAACAAAGAACATCCCTAATTTACAGTCTGACAGTGCCAATAATTTCCAGGGTTTAACTCAAAGCTGCAGCTGTTTTGACATAAACAGCTTCTATGTCTTAAAATGAATTGTCAGTGGCGTAATATATTTACGCCAACACTGTCAAAGAGAAATGTGCTGAAATTGGTTATATTCATGGAGCAAAGACAGTGCTCAGTGGATTTAAATCACTTTTGAGTTTCAGCCAGACATAGGCTATTTTTCTATGTGATTATTGAGGCTTACAAACTAGTCCTATTTATGGCTTTAGCCCAATTGTCGATATTGCAGCCCTGGCACAGAGTGGTGTTGATGCTGGGAGAGAGAACTGGCAGAGACCTCACAATAAGACTCAGTCGTCAAGCAAATATTTGGAGGCATACTTCCATTTGTAGTCTGTTCAGAGTGGATGGCTGTCCGCAACTTTGCGAGGGCAGACTGAGAGGGAGAAATCTTTCAAATCGTGTTGGTGGATATAACACTACATTTATAAAATAGCCAAAGGTCACAATCAAATGATGCAGCAGGGGCTTGCAGGCATCAATGAAAACTTTAAGGTAGATGTTAAAGAAGCAGAGGTGTGATTACTACTGCAGTAATGATTTTGTTTTATCTATGTTTGCCACAAACCAGGACGCCTGCATAGATTTTTGTTAGTGCATGATAAATTCTAATTTTGCAGTGAAAAAGATTTTAAAAAAATATCTGATTATGGCAGAACTTTAAACACATGTAGCACGTGATAATGTAAGAGCAGCTTTTGGTCAAAGGAATAACAGATGATCTGCAGATCCTCTGCTGACAGCTGTCCATCGCCACATGGAGATCCCTCAGATTAAGTCGATGATATTGATCTCTCTCTGTGACTTAGTCACTATGCAGCTTAAAAAATATTGTCACAACATTTTTTCTCATTTTGATCAGTATTGATCATTTTTACTGGGAATGCACCCATTGGATATTTGTACGGGATATTGGCCTGATGCTGACAACGTGCTGATCTGTTCAATTCAGTTCTATTTTTTTTTTCCCATTTAATTTATTTGTGCCTGATTGTTTTCTCAGTTCTCCAGCCTGTAGCTCAGAAGTCAATCTCAGAATGCTATGTTCCCTAAAGGGCATAACGAGGCGTGGCACACATGGCAAACCACGGCAGGAGAAGGACTCATCAAATAACTATTCCAATTATTTAGGATGATACATTTTTTGCCCTTAACTGTTTCTGTGATCATTATAATTTTTTTTTAAAACGATAATGTTTTATCTGATTATGCCATATTGTGTTGTATAATGAAAAGTCTTCCTAAATATAAAACATGACATTAGTACAGTTAAATCTGAGATCATAAAATACAGCTGTAGTTGCATCTATAACAAAGTTATTTATGATGCACTTGGGTTGTATTTAATCAGTGTTGCTCTAAAGTGACTGCTCCAAGGAGAGGATATGTTATTTAGTTAAGTGCATGTTGCCTCGACCCCTCTCTCCTTGTGTCTCTACCACGCCTCCTCCACTTGCATCTCTGGTGGGAGGCGCTAAGGCGAGAAGAGGAATTGAGGATGGGCGGTTTGGGAAATTGAAGCGGGTGGTTTATTGTTCTGTGTTTACTTTGCCGCATGACAGCAGCAGCTAGCAGGACAGCTAATGTAGCATGAAGGAAGCTAATGGCAAAGACGCAGCAACTGGGGAGTTATTCAGTGATTGAAGGACTTCAACGAGATGATGCTTTAGCTTCTCTCTCTCTCTCTTGCGCTAAGAGTAACATAAAGGTTTATTAGTCAGTGCAATCTCTTACCGTGTTTGTGTGAGAGAGAAGGTGCAGAAAAAGGAGAAACCTGCGTCTGCAAAAAACAATAGTAAGCATAAACCTATGGACTCTCCTTGATTTAAGAATTTGAGAGGATTAGTCCAAAAACTTAGGCATATTAAGTAAATTTGTCAAAAAAGTGTAATATTTTATATTGCCTTAAACTTAAAGGATGGATTTCAAGTGTATTAGTTGAATACTGTTATCAGATTTGTGCTCGATATCAGTAGTAATCAAACCGTCTGTGTTGGTTTGGAAATGGAAAAACTTGGATTGGTGCAGCAATTATAATTACTGCTTGCATTTGTTACTATGAATGATGCAGGAGCTGCGCTGATAATAATGTAAACATAATGTGTTTGTGTGGTGTCAGCTCACAACGGTGTTGTTGACTTCTGTAAGCTTAACAGAGAATTGGATGGTATTCTGCTTGGGTTTATAAAGATATCTATCTGTTGTTTGACGTTAGCATTGCAAAAGCCCAATATTAAAGAACTGTTCAGTTATTTTTTTTATTGTAAATAATACAGGTCTTTGCTTCTCTGGAACAAAAAAGGTTAATAAAAACAAACAAATGATGTATAAGCTCACTTAATTACATAAGATAGTTTATTTTTATAGTTTCAAGTTTTATTGTCATGTTTTCCAGTACAATGAAATTATTGCCTGTCAGGTGTTTATTGGCAGTGGGGTCGATTACTACCAGACCATACTCCATGATTTTAAATATCAATGTAACAACTACAAACCTGCTACAATTGGCATCAGTTTGGGTTTACGTTTATTGGACAAATTAACTGAAAGGAAGTTCAAGCAATATCATCTCCCCTTCTTCACCTACTTTCTCTACTTGTTAACAGGATAAAAGTAGGTCTGCTGTATCTGTGTTGAGACAAACTAATTAAAAAGTAACAAAGTTGAAGCCAACTGTGAATAATTGAATTCGGTTATATATACATAACCACAAAGTCTTAAAAGATGCAAGGCTATGGAAAAGGAATACCAAATGGGATGCTATAATTTAATAAGGAAAGTAATTTTTAAGGTTGTCAGACATCTCTCCTTAAGGTTAGCATAAAGACCCCACCTCCTAGACACAATCAGGCATTCACGTCAGCAGCCGAACTTTTCACCAGTCGGTGCCAGACTTGTCTAAATGTAAAAATAAAATAAGCTAGCTCCCAGCATTAATTAACTCATTCAGCCGCATTTGTTGCTTCATGTTTAATCCGCTGACATTAATGGTGTCAGTCTTATAAGTCAGTTTAACTTCAGTAAGAAAGAAAGCATCATCCACAAAATGCTTCTTTTTTTTTTTGTCCTATAATATATTCAGCATACATAGAGAAAATCGGGATTTGGAACTCCCTGTGCTTTGGTGTATGTTACACAGCTTTACTTTAGATGTTGCTTCTTTGAGGAAAAAGAGGGTTTTTTGACACACCAGAGCCTCTGCGGCAGTGAACTTGACATGTGTTCAATCAGAGAAGCAGTTTCCACTCTGGAATACAGAAAAACTCTTTCATTTTCTCTGCCCTCATTCTTCTTCCTGCCTCGGACGAACTGTTGTAGCACAGAGAGACTGAACTTCGTGTAGTTGTGACGGCTGGATTCACTTTGCTCCAGATAAAGTGTGATAAGAGCCAAAGCGACTAATTGGGGTCGACCATGCCTTTTCAAAATTGTGACATCTGGGCTTGTGAAATGTTCTAAGATGGTGATTAATGAGATGAATACTTATTTTATTATAAATCTGCGTGGCTTTAACAGGAAATGGATAATGAAGCACCTGGACCCCCCAAAAAACCCACAAACTGAGAGATTCTGTACTATTTTGGCTGAAGATAAGAGTATAAATGTGAAGTGAATAGTATAAATACAAAGGTGAGAAATATACAGAGGCCACATATAATGAGTTAAAGTTATTTTTAGTAGTTTCCATTTAGGGTGAGATTTTACTAGATTCTGCCAGGAGGAAGAGTGCATGAGAGGCTTGTTTGTGGCCTCAGACTCTTCTGTCCTATTTCATCTCTGACTAAAGTAATTATGCAGACTCAAATGTTTAAATGAGTACCATGTGGCAGCCTGTAATTAGATTTTTGGTAATGAATGGGTGAAATACCAGTTGCAGGCATTCAAGCACAGAACTTCCCTGTAAAGACGAGGTTTGACAGTGTAGCTTGACAAGGGACAGGGATGTGTCATTTAGACGCGTCGTTACTTAGAGGATGAAAAGACGGTTTGAACTTTGGTTTCCCGAAAGTTTCTTTTCTTAGAACTGACTTTGCTCATCACTCGAGAGACTGACAGAAGTTCTCATTATTCTGGGTCTAACAAAAAAATAATTGATGAATCAGCGCTACTCATTTGTAATATTACAGAAGTGAATTTTAAAAGAAAATACCAGTGAGAGTCCTCCACATTTTTTGTGCGCAAAGAAGAAAATTCAACACACCTAGGGTATCTTCTCGTTATCTAGATTTACGTCCCTTACTAATGTCATCAGCATACGCAGTCACGCGAAGCTGGTTATCAACTCATTAAGTTAACCTAGAGTTTCTTCTGTACATTCACATGCAAGGGATGGCATTGTCATCCTCTGACCAATCACAAACATGGATATATGTAAGGCAGTAAAGCGGCTGGTTTTCCAAAGGAAGTTAAAATTATACAGCTGCTGCAGTCAAAGCACAAGCAGGAGTGCGTTTATGAGTGGAAGAGCAGTATGGATAATATAGTATTTAAAGTGTGCGTTTTAAGTGCTTTGGTCAGTAAGACTGGAAAAGAGCTACTCTATTATTGAGGTTTTGGTTATGATTAAGGTTTTATTAAATTCATGTTTAAAGGATAGTTTTAGTTTTTATTCTTTCTGCTGCAGCCTCTGTGAGTGTAAAGATAAAAGAAAAACTAAATTCAGTTCAAATGTAGGCTTAGTCCATGTGCAATATGGGTGCAGGGACATGCAAAGACATTAGAAAATATTCAAAAACATTAAATCCTTGTGCCATCTGCGTACAGATTGTTTAAGGTATTCCCAGAATGCTAAGGCTGTTTTCCAGAGCATTGATTGGTCAGTAGGTGGTGATTTCATTCTTGTTGATCTTAAATCTGGAGTCTAGCCTGCTCCAGAGCAAATTGTATTTGCATGATATGTTATCATGGTGATGTACCCTGGTAAGAAAGGAATCACCTTCGCAGTAAAGAAAACCAAGCGTTAAGCCTGAAGTTACTTAGATAAGCTCAAATCCTGCTTTGTTGTTCAGACCTCTGGCAGCACTAGAAGCTCAAAAAACATTGATTAATCCATGCAACCAGTAAGCCCCAGTAAGGCTGTACAGTGGCAAAAGTCATAATCACAATTCCTGCTTATTTAAGTCACACACAGCTAGAGACTGGTTGCAGACCACCTGAGAACCACTGGTCTTAAGAGAAAAAAAAAAGTGGATTCCTCGATTGGTTGACGAACAGTTGCTAGCATTTGGTCACAAAGACGTATACAATTCCTTTGGTTGTAAGCAGATTACACTGGTTACCATTAATTTGCTTGGAAGACCCCAGCTTGTCTGCAAACACTTGCAAACCATTCACCAAGTCATAGTGAACCTATGAAAAGTGCAACACAAACCAGAAACAAGAGCATGTTTGTAAGTTTGTAAGTAAAACTTGTGCCAAATGTGCAATTTCACTTGTATTTTATTTATTTTTTTATTCCTATTTATTCTATTTATCCCCTTTGTATATTTTATTTATATATGTCTCTTTATTTATATATGTGTATATATATATAATATTCTGTAACTCTAACTTCTGTCGTTGCTGTGCTTTTTTGGAAACCGAATTTCCCAGAGGAACCCACCCGAGGGATTAATAAAGTTTTATCTTATCTTATCTGAAGTGTGTTGGTTGTAGCAGTATGGCACAGTTTTTACTTTAAAGGCAAACATTCTCTGGTGTCGGTGTATGTCACAATTTTCATAATTCAAATGCCGCTCAGAGAGTAAATTACAAGTGTTTGAAAACAAATATGTGACTTTCATGCAAACTACAGGTGACTGTGCAACCAATTTCATCCAGCAGCAGCCAACAACCTCCAGCAACCACTCTCCAGACAGTTTCAAAATATATATTTTTCCATAGAGATCGCAGGTTGCCAGATCTGACATGATTATTCTTCAAAGTCTTTTTAAAAGTTTTATAAATACATGGGCTTGGCATGAGCTTCAAATGCATTTCAAATGGAAAAACAAAGAAGTGCAATTAAAGACTCGCAGGTGGTTGCGGACAAAAGTTTGTCGTTTTGGGATTTGAGCCCAGACCGGCCTGTGATTTTTGGACAATGGAGCCTGTCTGGCACAGGCAACAAACTGACACCTCCATCACGCTGCTGAAAGCAGACCGGGTGAGAGACCTTTGGCAATCCGGAGGCAACTGACAGCAAATTATAGTTTATCTTTTATCTCTGTAGATGTAATTTTCTCCCTTAGCTTGTCTCCTCTCTGTCACAGTCAGATATTGTCTGCACTGTGGATAAAGCAATAACTGTGAAAAACCCAGTCAATTCTGTATGTCACAGTCAGTCTAAGCTTTTAGTTTCACAACAATTCTCGATACAAAACAATATCTGGGAAACTCTTTGTGCAAAGAGACCGCAGAAGGACGCTGGAGTATGTGAACCAATAGATGCTCTAGATAACACTCAGCTCCTAAGTAAATACAATTTTAACATAAAAAGCATGACCGTACTGTTGGGGAAGAGGAAATGCCAAAGGAAAATTGTCAAATACTGCTTTTCATACCACTTCAAGAAGAATTAGTTGCGCATCTCGCCTGAATTTTGCTCAGCAGGCACCTCATCTCATGCATCTGTTTGAATGTGGATTCAGTTTAACTTGAGCGCATTCACTTCTCCTTCCTGTCCTCTGTAGCAAACTCTAATTCTTTGTTGTATTTTTAAAATCTTTTTCTCTACATTAAATTGGACGTTATTTTGTCTGAGTTTGTGTACAAAGAGAGTCTGTCCAGCATCATGAATATGTGTTTTCAAAAAGCAATAAAACTGGAACCTTAATTAAAGGAAAGCGACAAAAACCAGCTTCATGTTTTTCTGCCAACTCTGCCCTTTGTTTTCAGGAAGGAGCAAAGTAACAAAGCTAACTAACCAGTTTTGGGAAACCGAAGAATACATGATTATATTTTTGCCTACTGTGCGAATTTCTGGCAGGAAAAAAAAGGCCAAATAAAAATTAAAGATGTCAGAGGATCTCTTTGGAAGCTTTTTGGAAGCTGAAACTCATTAGACAAAAAATGTGTGAGCTATTGTGTGGTGAAAAATGGAGGAGTCCTCTGTGTCTCTATGTCTGCTTTGACTTTAATTGGCTCTCACATTCGCAATTCTCACCACCACGGCGAGAGACTCTCCGTGCCTCACCCCTGCGGGGCAGCTCGTGCCACAGCAGTTAAACAGCAGAGGCTTCACTGACAGATTAGCACCTCCTGCAAAGGCAGAACGATTCATTTTGTTTATCGCTCTCCGAGCGCTAGGTCACCGAAGATGTTCGCAGATGTTGGTCTACATTACCGGTGTAGGGTCTTTCGATCATGTGGGTGATATTTGCATCTGTGCATGCATTTCATGTGAGATTTACTCTAGGTTGTCTCTTAAATGATAAATATGTGCACTCCAGAAAGGACACAGGACTTTTATTTATTTATTTATTTATTTATTTTTAAGGCTCGTGTGTAATCGTTGTCATACTGCAGGAGCTTTGGAGGTTGGAAGTTACCCAGGCCCATCTGTCATGAACTCATTCCTCCTCTCCCGCCCCTTCCCCGGTCATCACTCTCTGTCTCTTTCTGTTTATCTACATCTCTGTCTGTGTCTGTCTGCGCAAAATGGTATTCAGCAGAGTTATAAATACTCATGATTAGACCTAGTGATATTCGCTTGCAAACAAGAGGGCAGTTTAGTGTGGATTTTCTGTCTGCCTCTGTTTGTCTCCGTCTCTTTTAATGCACACACGGATATATAAAGGTCATCGCACCCATACATTATGTATGGAGTAGGAGGTGATCCACACGGAGGGCGAAATTAATTGCTCCTTCTCTGGGCGATCATCGCAGCGATACCCCTCATAGTGATAACGGCCTCATTGTCATTTCCTCAGCATTATTTGATAATGAAAGAGGGAAGAAATGAGCATCCACTGAACCGTTTTCAGTTCATAGAGCAGTGTGGAAAAGTATTTCATCCTTAAGTTGGTGTACAGTCAGAAATGTTTCTGCATGGTTTTTGGTGTGGAAGAGGTGCATATTCCAAAAAATAGCTTCTCTGTTTATGATATGTATGTTAAACACACTCAGTAACTGGTGGGGGTTTTTGTTTTGTTTTGTGTTTTTGATGAGAATACCTTGGTAAAATCACTGCAGTCTCTCTGCAACACAAACTGAAGATTGTAAAACTCATAAAGTAAGGATTTATTGCAGGAATCCTGCCAGTGAGAGGCAATTTTTTTCAACTGTAAGATCATCTTGGAGGGTGTCGCTTGTGGTGGTGTTGAACTGCGTTGCATAATTTAGCAGTGTTTAGCCTACCCCTACAGTGCTTTTCAACAGATTTAGATTGATTTGTGACAGTTGCGGTTGGTAAGAAATGTGTCCATGAGTGTGGCTCTCTTAAATGAAATATTAAGCAGAAATATTTTTGTTTCTCATCTTCAGATATTTTATTTGTCAAGTACTCTATGACAAACAAACAACAATATAATCAGTTCCAGATGAACTCCAGCTCCATTGTCTTGGATGAAGTTGATGGCTATCATTCTTGTCCTTGATCTGCAGCATCTGGGCTTTCATTGTGCTTAGTGTGATCCTCTGCTAGCAACAGACCTGTCTAAAACTGAGATAGAGTACATCTGACTACCGTATGAAATCAAACACAATGAATTAGGGGAAGCATCAGGGCTCACTTTGGGGTGAAAAAAGAATGTGAGGATTGTTTACTAGATTGTAGATGACAGGATAATAATGATGATGATGATGATGATGATGATTATAATAATAATAATAAAATATGTTAGACATTTCGCAAATATACCCCGGAATTTCACCCAAACCATTTGTGGAAAGACACTACTAATATAAAAGAGAAAAGTCTGATCATTTTTCATTTGCATGCACAGTATATGAGTAATGCCTTATGATATGCATTTGGAACATGAAGAAGTAATTAATAGGCTTTCATATATATATTATATAGTCTGGTATGTAAGATTGCTCAGGTTAAGCAGTTTGGAAACAAAGCCAAAGAAGAGAGGCTGAGATGGTTTGGACATGTGCAGAGGAGGGATGGTGGCATTATTAGGAAAGGATGCTGAATGTGAAGCTGCCAGGCAAGAGGAGAAAAGAACAACCACAGAGACAAGTCATGGATGTAGTAAAGGAGACATGCAGAGGGTTGGTGGGACAGAGGTGATAGGGTGAGATGGAGGCATTGTGGTGTCCCCTAAAGGGAAAAGCTGAAAGAAGAAGACGAAGATAATAGTCAGAGGTAGGTGGAGTATGAACTAGTTTGGGATCGGTGTGATTTTTATAATTGTTAAACCACATAAAGTTGCAACATCATTCACTGTTATGCGCTTATTCTGGAAGCATATTTACAACCACAAAATGAAACGGCAAACATCACAAATGAAATAAAATGAAATATTTCAAGCAAGGTTTAATGCTACTCATCAAGTAGCTTCAGCAATTTAAATAGGACCATCAATTGCTAGCTTTAATCAAGTACTCTTGTCTTGTCATAACTCCTATGAGTGCCTTACAGTTATTTCTGTAACATGCTAGTGATAAAAGTCCTTGAGATGCCTCTGTCAGCTGTCTGCAGATGAGCTGTGATCCATGGCTACAACAGCTGCTCCCCTCACACAGCCCTACCACTGTGCCTTTCCTGCAGCTGCCTCCACCTCCCCACCACCCCATCACCTCCACAGGGAATGCCATGCTTCGAACTCCTCGATGAAATTACAATTAATTATGGGAAAGGTAGTATGCAAGCGCAATGAGCCCAAAGCCCCTTAAGGAGAGAGTAATGCATCAGGGTAACCTGGAGTCCCAGCAGGCATTAAGCTTTTCTCAAGTGCAGAAGCGTGTTCTTCGAAGACCTGTTCTTACTGGCCCAGTAAGCTAGAACTGCGTACATTTAAATTAAGGTTTCGGTTTTGCCTAGTATTTAACTACAGCGGTATGTTAGCGATGCATTAAAGTGACAAGAAACACTGTTTGACCTTTTACATATGCTCCCCAGCTAGGAAAATAACAAGTAGTAAAATGAAATGCAAATATGATAAACTCGATTCCCCCCTCAGAGCTCTACTGTAAGGTAAGGTGTTTAGATCATTTTTACAATAAGTGGTCCCGGTCCTACAGTGCATATAAGCTTCACACTGCTGCAGTATGTGCTAAGTGGCTGAAACTAGAGAGATACTGTAGCCTACTGTATTGTGTGATGCATTGCAACTTTGTCCTTGAGCGGTGTTATTTTTGAACATTGTCTTTTAAGTATACTGCAAGCTGTGGAAACAACAGGCTCAGCTATTTCACGTCATTGACAGTGGTGTAACCGGGCGTTTTTTCTACAGGAGTGACCAGGTTTATTACTTATTCCTTTAATATAAGGATTCATAATGGAATAATAAGTAATTCATTGGATTTATACTTTTTTCATGAACTAGATTTGATTTTTAACATTTAACTGAATAAAAATCCCACATTGGAACATTTACTTGTGCAAAACTTGTGCAACGTAACTGCTAAACAACTTGTTTTCTTTAGATATGAAAAAAATAATCAAAACTGCTTTTGCAAGAGAATACAGGCAGTTAAATATTTCCTTCTGCCCTTGAATCTATGACTTCTTCTCGCTGTCTGTCAGACTCGTCATCTGCTGGCAGGAAAAAAAAACCCTCGCTCTCGACTTTGTTGCAGGATATGTCATTCCTCAGAAACTTCAGCTTTTACTCATTCACCAGCTGCTCCAGCAGCAGCCTTCCTCCGTGTCACCCCCCCACTCATAAGATGTGGTCCTTGAGTCGGACCGATTGTAGCCAAGTAAAAACCTGTTATAGCCGAATGTCACTGCTGTCTGTGTTCTGTGTTTCTTAAAGGAATTTCCGGACCGTCTCAAAAAGCACTGCCAGGTTGCAGAGACTGTTCAAACATTTATACAAGCTCTTGCCCTCAAATGCCAGCAGCACCCCCACTTCTTCATTCAGGCTCTGAGCCGAGCACCTGCTGCTGTCATTCTTTTCACCTCACATGAATACGTTTGTTAATTCCACACGATGAATTGCAGAATGTTTGCAAGCATCACAACATAGATTCTGTCCCACTTTTGTTTTGTTTTTTTAAGGTTTTGTTTCCTGATTTGTCTCAAGCTGTGAAATTGATCTGGATTAATATAAAAACCAGTCCTGCATCAAACCAGTTTTTATTCCTCTAAATCAAATTAACTCTCCTGGACTCCCACATTCTGTGTTATTCATAGGACTGACCAGCAATTTGCTGACTGAGTCGTTGGTTGCTCATTGCACACCATGTTGAGCAAGAGTGTTTTTTTTTTATCTGGGTCATCAGCTGTGCTTGAGCTTCTCCTTTCCCTTGAGAAGACTACAGAACTCCTGGTTTAACTGCATCAGAGGATTTCATCCTCTGAAAAATGAATGGATTGCATATCAAATGCATATTGATTTTCTACTTGAGTAATGTTATATTTGTACTATAATATACAGTGATTAGCCATCATAATGGAAAATCTATGTGAATAATTATGACATTTGCTGCCTGCGGCCATTCAGTTAGAGTTGCAAAGTGGCTTTGTGTAAGTGCACACCGTGATGCATAAGGTGAAGGCAAGGACAGGCATGCCGCTATCGCTGCGTTTCAGTGTTTTATGTGGCGCACTGTTACATCTCTTCTGCAAAAACCCACAAATGGAAATGGCTACAATAACAGCTCTTTAGGTGCTTCACACCAAACCAGCTTGCAGCTCAGCTGTAGGTAATGATGGCATTATCATTGATCCCCCACAAAGTAAGTCCACAGTGATCAATGCTCTCCCATGTGTTTTCCATGCAGACAGCAGTGAGATTAAGCCGCCTGTAGCAGGAGGCCAGACAGTCTGCAGATTAGAAAGTTACAACTGAAGGGACTGAGATTTGGTTTTATCTATGTGTGTGTTGCTCTGTCTCCCAGAAGCAGCTATAGGAAGAGTTTTAGGCCAGCATGTTTTTGGCTTTGGATTAGACCCAGTAGTAGTGTTTGCCAACATCTGCCTGCCATTACCCGGGTGACACTGGCAGTCATGCAGTGATTAATCGGACTGTTGTGATAGTTCCCGTTCGGTCACTCTGCACCTCAGGCACATCACTTAGCAGCAGGATGGGGGTCAGCGTTCACAGGGTCATATGTCCTGGGAGCTTTCTGTGTGTACCTTCCTAACTAAAGCAGAATGCAGGCCTTTAGTTACTGTGCAGGACTATCTCATATTAACCTGTCATGCTCTGCATTCCTGTGTGCAGTTCCACATTTGTAGCCTGCAATGTATCTATTGCACACTGATACCCCGAGACTAAAACGTGTAGAAAACTTAAATCAGTTACAGATGGTAAAGTTATTTTAATCATGTAAGTATGTGTGTTGCTGTATTACAGCTCTGATTTGCACTAGTTAATGAATGCTTTTGGCAATCTACGTTTGGTTATTAAATTATTGTTTTTAAATAACTATAAATATCTTTGACAAACGAAGCGATTAATGGTTCATAAAAACAAACAAAACATCACTGCTTGCTTTTATGTATTTAGTGTTTATCTGGTCGTTTCAGTGGTTTTTCAAGCAGAACCTTTTGAGATTTCACTCCTGGTGATGTGAAGATTTTCCCATTTGGGGTGGCTGTAGCTCAGAAGGTAAAACAGGTCATCTACTAATTGGAAGGTTGGTGGTTTGATCGCTGGCTGCTGCAGTCTGCATGCCAAAGTATCCTTGGGCAAAATAGTTTCTTCAAGTTTCTCTCTGATACATCCTTTGGAGTGTGAGTAAAGAAAAGAGATGAAGCGCTGCCATGTTTTTACAAATATTCTAAACAGGTGCTCATCAGTAGGGTGAAATGACTAAAAAACTTGCTGAGATTTAAAAATATCTAATAAAAAACTAGAAGCAAGGAACTGCACGACCTACGCGTATCGACTAAAAAGTCTTCATCAGGGAAAGATAGAAAGCACTTAGAAAATTGCTTGTATGAATGGGTGAATGAGGCATGTTGTATAGAGGTGGTTTGAGTGCTCAAGTAGAGTAGAAAAGCGCTCCAAAAGAACCAGTTCACTAAAACGTTGCAGACAAAATGGTTAGTTTATTCAAAATTGTTGGCAAAAAAACCTCGTTACTTTCCTGTGTTGTAAACCTATTTTTGAGGGATCAAAAGAAAAAGAAACCCCAAAACATTTACACAAAGCTGCACACAAGTTATGAAGAAAAGATGTCTTGTCATCACAAAAACAAATCTTTTACAGATTTCCCTTATTGATATTATGCAACGTTTTCAGACTTGCGGCTTTCAAACTTGCAGATCTATGGCGGTCATTCTAGGCAAGATGGGATCACATGCCTGTCGTGTGATTGGCCGGCCCTTTTCCTCATTCCTCTCCTTGACAGGCACGCTCACAGACAGATGCACAGCAGCTGTATTGCAGGATGCAGTTTTTCAGGGCGCAGTAATCTCTAAACATCAGAAATGCCAGCCACATGGATGCAGCAAGGCGAAGTGATCACTTGAAGCAGACAGAATGAAAAATGGCTTTTTCCCTCAGTTTGTTTTAAGATCTTATCTGCGTGCGCTGTGATCAAACCAGGCTGCAATGAAAGCGTTACATCCACAGATGTTTGAATCTACCAGTAGCCCGGGGAATAACATCCTTATCAAGAGGAGCTGTTATGTTGGAAAAAGGTAAACATCACCTGCATTCATCTGGTCTCTGCGACTGTGTCAGTCGGACCCGCTTTATCGAGGCTCGCTCTCAGTGTTGTGGGTTTGGTAACGTATTTGATAAGGTCTGTTTGGCGCTTGGCCTCTCGCTCGACATCCTCGGGGCTTGTGGTGTGATGGATTTGTGGCATGCTGCTTGTAGAAGGAAACAGTCTGTAGTGAAATTTAGATTATGCTTATGATGTAAGAGTCTTTAAGAGACATTCAGGGCTGTGGAAGAAGAGGTGCTGTGACTTTCAGAATTGCTGGTTTTGCCCTAGAGCTATCTTTTCCCAACATCTGCACACTGAAAATGCAGCTCCTGGGGT
>NW_024582453.1:218527-354418 GCF_018398535.1 Haplochromis burtoni
TACTTTCTTTTTATTTTTTTAACCAGTTCTGAGCTGTAAGGTACGCAAGGTTATTCTTGCACATACCTCCACTGGCCTCAGGAACTGAAATAAAACCAGCAACCCTACAGCTGGTGTCCTTTGTGTGTGCCTGAGCCTTTTTCTTTCCTGAGCTAGTGAAGATAATTCAGCATCACTCTCTGGGATAAACTGTTATCAAGGATGCTGAGTAATTTGAGGCAGTGATGAGGCTGGGATGCAGGCGGAGGCCTTTAATGAGATTTGCTCGAGGTACTCTTGGTGTTGGCTCGCTGTACGTTTGTAGTTTCGCAGTGATGGCTCTCCCTGGTTTTCTGCTCTTTCTGTGTGACTTTAAAAAGAAAGAAAAAGATACCTACCCCCTGGTATTTTGCAGCATACGGATGTTTTTTTTTCTCCAGGCAGTCATGCACAGAATGCAGCAAAAAAAACAAAAAAACAACTGGATAAGCTGCAGAGTCTTGCTCTATACAGAAATATTTATTGTGGATGTGGAAAGCTTAGCTGTAAATATTCCATATACACAGTTATTAACTGTATTTATATTTCTGGGCTTTTTACCTCTTGTATATCTAAGTAAACAAACTAGGCCGCCCTTATTAATGGGAAAGTGACAAGTGACCAACCCTGCTGTGGCTAATGAGTTTGCTTTACTAACTGCACCCAGCCTTCATCAAACAGAATTATACATCTAGCTCAGCTTTAAGTTTTGAGGTGCATAAAAAAAGTAAATATTTTGCCATATTTAAGCTTAATGCCAAACAGCTTTTCTTGCAGTTAAACAGAAATTCTTTTTTTTTTTTCTTGCTGCAGATAATTAGTGTCATTCATTAGTTCTTTTTCCTGCTATTCTCTCTCTCAGGTTTCTGAATCAAGGAGGAGGAAGAAGAGTGGATTTCTGAGGCACAGTCTCTGGAGATATTTCTCATGAGGGGTGGATGAAAGATGGATGGAAGTGGCCCCTCTCAGCTGTCACACTCTGACCTCTGAGTAGCTATGTATTCCCTGCACCCAACGAGGAGGAACCCCTCCCCAGATGTGGGGCTGTCTTCTCACCCAGAGTTGGATTAATAGCCAGAGCTCACAAAACAGAATGGCATTAGCTTGTGCAGACTATGACTCATCAGAGTTCATATCAGAGTACAGGTGAGACTGAGTCTCTAGCCGATACCTGCAGGACTCTTAAGGAGAAGTAATCAGCCTTGGATGACCTTCACAGAAGGATAGAGTTATACCCCAGGTTTGATGAATTAGTGTCTATTCCACTGCCTTGTTGACAAGGTCGGCCATGGCTGCTGCTGATCGCCAGAGCAATGGTTCCCTGAAGGGACGAAGAACAGACTGAGAGAGTCAACAATGCAGCGTAACGGTGGCGGCGTGGGCGTCGGAGGCCAGCCGTGGATGTTTCGCCGCGTGCGTCTCACGTGGCTCAGTTTCATGCTCTTCTTCATCCTGGTCTTCTTCCCGCTTATTGCCCACTACTACCTCACTACCATTGATGAAGCTGGGGATCGCGACAAGCACATCTTTGGGCCCCGGCCTGGTGGCGAGCTGTGCGAGGCCAAACATGTGCAGGACTTGTGCCGTATCCGCGAGTCGGTCAGTGAGGAGCTGTTGCAGCTGGAGGCAAAGAGGCAGGAGCTCAATGGGGAGATCGCCCGACTTAACCTGCGCATCGAGGCTTGCAAGCGCAGCATCGACAGTGCCAAGCAAGATCTACTACAGCTGAAAAATGTTATCAGCCAAACGGAGCATTCTTATAAAGAACTGATGGCCCAGAACCAGCCCAAGCTGTCGTTGCCCGTCAGGTTACTTCCCGATAAGGAGGATCCGGGGCTGCCACCACCCAAGTCTCCACGCTCCTGCCGCCTGCGCTCCTGCTTTGACTATGCGCGCTGTCCCCTTACATCTGGGTTCCCTGTATATGTCTATGACACAGACTCCTACCTATGGGGGAGCTATATTGACCCTCTGGTAAAGCAGGCTTTTGTTGCATCAGTTAAGAGCAACATTTATGTAACTAATAACCCCAACATTGCCTGTCTGTATTTGGTTCTGGTAGGAGAGCTGCAGGAGTCCCCTTCCTTCCCACTGCCATCTCCTTCAGAGCTGGAGAAGCAACTGAAAGCTCTTCCTTACTGGAGGTCTGATGGACACAACCATGTACTGGTGCATCTCTCTAGAAAGTCTATGACACAGAACTTCCTGTATAATGTGAGCACAGGGCGAGCAGCAGTTGCTCAGTCCACTTTCCTAGAGCAGCAGTACCGTGAGGGTTTTGACCTAGTTGTGTCCCCGCTAGTTCATGCCCTCTCTGAACCCAACTTTTTAGAAGTCCCACCTCAAGTTCCCGTGAAGAGGAAATACCTTTTCACATTCCAGGGGGAGAGGGTGGAGTCCCTGAGGAGCAGCTTACAGGAGGCACCGCCCCAGTCTTTCGAGGAGGAAATGGAAGGAGATCCACCAGCCGATTATGACGATCGCATAATCGGCACCTTAAAGGCAGTGCAGGACAGCCACTTGGATCAGGTCCTGGTGGAATTCACCTGCAAGAACCCGAGGCCAAGTTTGCCAACAGAGTGGGCTCTTTGTGGAGAGAGAGAAGACAGACTGGAGGTCCTCAAGGTTTCTACCTTTGCCCTGGTGATTGCTGCAGGGGATGGACAACTTGTAGCATCAGCAGGCTTTGGGATGAGGCTGTTTGAGGCTTTAGAAGTGGGGGCTATCCCTGTTGTCCTGGGGGACCACTCCCGACTGCCTTACCACCAGTTTGTTCGCTGGAGTGAAGCTGCCATTTTGGTCCCCAAGCCCCGTGTAACAGAGCTACATTTCCTCTTGAGGAGCCTGTCAGACAATGACATGTTGGCTATGAGGCGACAGGGCCGCTTTCTGTGGGAAACGTACTTCTCAACCTCAGAAAATGTTCTCAACACCATTCTGGCCAGTATCAGAACCAGCATCCAAGTTCCTGCTGCACCCATCAAAGAAGAGCCAGTTCATGAGATTCCTCACAAAGCCGGGAAGTTGGCTGGGACAGATGCCAACCTGGCTGACAATGGTGATCTGGATTTGGGTCCCGTCGAGACGGAGCCTCCTTATGCCTCTCCACGCTTTCTCCGCAACTTCACATATACAGCTGCAGACACTTACAGATCATGGAACCGGGCCCCGGGGCCCTTCCACCTGTTTCCTCACACTCCTCTTGACCCGGTACTGCCCTCTGAAGCCAAATTCCTTGGCTCAGGTACTGGTTTCAGGCCTATTGGAGGAGGTACAGGAGGCTCTGGAAAGGAGTTCCAGGCTGCTCTGGGTGGGAATGTTCCCCGAGAGCAGTTCACTGTAGTCATGCTGACTTATGAGAGGGAGGAGGTCCTGATGAACTCTCTCGAGAGGCTGAATGGACTGCCATACCTTAACAAGGTAGTGGTAGTGTGGAATTCTCCCAAGCCTCCTTCAGATGACCTGCTGTGGCCAGACATCGGCCTGCCCATTGTGGTGAGTGTAGAAAGATTGATCTTTTTTACGTGCAACAATTTATCTAAATACCGTTGTTATAGTAAGTTTTTTTAAGTAAGGAAATCATCTCGTGCTCATCCTTTCTCTCTGAAATGCAAAAAGGTAACCTGCGATGTTTGATGTGTCAGATGAAAAGTTTCTTTGAGTACATCGGGATCAGTCTCTTTGAAAATCTGTTGGAGTCCATACAAATTACCAGCAGCTTTACTAAAAGGATTGAAGAAGCTTGACACCCATGAATAATAAAATCTGTGCCTTTGAACTAAGGATGAAAAATCAAATATTCATGTGGTTCACATCCACACCATTAGGTTGTCACACTGACTTTCTTCACATGTGGTGAGCTGATGGGGAGGTACTAAAGAATTTGGTGGTGCCAGACTGAAACTGAACACAATCTTTGTCAGTGAATTATTTATATTATTCATTTGGTTAAATTCATCAACTAAATTAACCGATTAATGTGAGTCTTGATAGCAAAAAACAAGTTACATCCTTGTAACAAGCATTTTTTCCTTACAAATCGTAGATGACGATTAAGCGTCACGCCCTCATGCTCCCATCACTCTGTAATAGAGGACTCATTAGACCACAGGACCTTTTTCCATTACTTCAGAGTCCAGTCTTTATGCTCCTTGGCAAATTGAACTTTTTTTCCCTTAGCCACTTAATCCCTTGAGTTGTCTTTGCTTTGTGCACGTGAGAATCCTTTTACTTTAACTGTTTAACACAGTTGTGACGTCTACTTTCAATTTAAGATTTGATTTCACTACATTTTAAGCCATTTGCAGTTAAGGTTTCAGTTCACCACTATCCCTATTGCAAGTCGAAACACATTAATCGCAGCACTAATTATCCAATTATTCGTTCTTACCTATTTACTTGGTTAAATGCAGATGGGAATGTCTCTTTCCTCTCAGCAGGGCAGAGCTTTTATAAATGCAGAGTGTTACTGTTAGCTGCCCCCTTATTCACCGGGGATCACCACAACAGGTAGCTCCACATGTTTGATTCGACAGTGTTTTTGTACCCAGTGCCCTTCCTGATGTAACCCCGAATGGATTTCTCTCTTCCTGGGATTGCACCAGGGATCTGTTGGTTGGAAGAATGTGTTAATGACTACACTGCAGAGCTGCTGTGTTAGAGCTGCATTAAAAAGGAAGAATGACTTTCTGCATTACATTCCTGAAAAGGTTTTCACATGATGCACCAAACACAGATACCAATATGCATCTGTCATCAGCATCATTACAGGCTGACTGATATGGACTTGGGCTCTAACTGGTCTCTAAAATGCAAATTTTTGGCACCTTATTAGATTAAAGTGCACTTAAAGCACTTCAGCTTAACAGCTTGCATCTAACAGCGATTTGCAGTAAGATACAGGAAACAGCGTTTTTAGAAGCAGTCACTACATAAGCAGGTACTACTAGATCTCATCTAGACTACTACTACTTCTCTAAAACGTGCCTTTTATTAAAGCTCTTGCTGCCTCTCCTCTCCTGCCTGCAGGTGGTCCGCACAGAAAAGAACAGCCTCAACAATCGCTTCCTACCCTGGGATGCCGTGGAAACCGAGGCAATCCTGTCTATCGACGACGACGCTCACCTTCGCCACGATGAGATCATGTTTGGTTTCAGGTGAAGAAAAATGTTTTTGCTATCGCCTGGTGCACACTTGTCATTTCATTTGGTGTTTCTGCGTGCTTATTAAAAGCGTATTAACCCACCGTGGAAATTTTGCTGCAACATTGAAGATGAAAAGTTGATTTAATTAGAATTTTGCGACAAAGATCAACAGAAAAAAAGTCCCTCCTAATTCTAATGTGATAGCAGAGCTCTAAAAAGGGAGCTAATTACAACTGCTAAGCACAGTACTTGTTTAATTATTTTCATTTTTATTGGTGTTGTTTTGTCTTGCAAGTCATTAACTGGAACAACAATTCATAGATAAATTAAAGATGATACGTTGTGAGCGGTGCTTTTCTCAAGAAAAGTGCTTCTGAAGAAAACTGAACGTAAACATTGAGCTAAATAAAAAGGAAGGAAGGGAAAATGCTCAAAATAATGTCGAAACATCACGTTCCTAAAAAACACTGGATCCGACAGAGAGACTGAACCTCCCGCTAGAGACCAAAGTATAGAAAATAAAAGGGAAATGTGCTGTCAGCGTCTTGCCCATACAGCACTCAGATGAGCTGAATATGAAGGCCGTGCTTAAACCAATTAAATGATCAAGCGCGCCGTTAAGTTATTTTGGTTTACAACCTCTCCCCTCTGTCAGACTTGTCTACGACTCGGTGCTGCAGCAGCTTGTCGAGGCAGGCAAAAACTCACTTGCCGAGCACGAGTACGGCGGGGTCATTTGTCACGAATTATCTCAAACTCCCCCAGAATTACACAGGAATGCTTCCCAATCTCCGCTCTCGCCAAAGAGGAGAAGCCATTCGGCAGCCGAGTGCGTTAGACATTTTAAGTGGTCTCACATGAACTCATTCGAGACTTTAATTTGCGCTTTGGGATTTCTTAGCTCTGTGAGTCCGAAGTAGGAATTTCAAGCATCCAATTTGAGGTATCGAAACACTTTTTGTGCACATTCCTGCAGTGAATCATAAGAAAAAAAAGGTTATATACTAATGGAAAAGAAAATAATTAATGCTTGACAGGAAAATGGACACATTGCTTACTTGGCTAACAAGTTGAAACAGATGGATTTGAAAGGGCAGCATATGCACAGACTCTTGAAATCCAAACACAGAAATTTGTTTTTAACTCTAAAATAAAAGGGAACCATCACACAGTGTCTACATGTTGCTTAAGAAGTCTTCAAATATGTCAAATGCTTATTTATGAATAAAAGCCATTAAATCATTTAATAAAATTCTGTTTCTCTTTGGTCACAAATTTCAAGCGCGCAGTGCTGCTGTTCTTGCACATTTTGTGCATCTAGGTCACTCAGTACAACTGCATAGTTGAGGCCAAGCTTTAGAGTTTACTGACTGGGAGTTGAATGACCAAATATTATTATTGGCTGGCGTTTTCCCCGTTATCTGATTTTAAGCAAATCAAACGGCATTTATTGGTGTTTGGTAGCTGAATTTTGCAAAATGTTACAAAATTGCATAAGAGATGAAAAGGTAACAGGTAAAGAGGTAAAATTATGTCAATAAAGATACATTTAGCTGTCTTACCTGTTGTAGCTTATGCCTATAAACCTCCCTAATGCAAAAATCTTCTATCCGCAGGCCCGGTGTTTACTTCTGAAAAAGTGTGTCGCTTTTGATTTGTACACTGCTCAAAGAAATTAAGCGAACACTCGATCATCACAGTGGAACACAAAACCAGTTAAACTTCAGGGATAACAATCTGTCCCGTTACGAAGCATAAACCAGAACTGGCAGGTCAGCCACTGGCACCCGCTCTCTTGACAAACGTAGCTGGATCACACCGAGCACATGTGACAGGCGCGATGGAGTCTGGAGACACTGACAAATATTATGCCTGGAACATGATGTTTGAAGAGATTGGGCACAAGTGGCTGACCTGGCGCTTGTAGTTTTCTCTGGCAGTGGAACTACGTGATGCTGGTCTGTGAGCACAGGTCCCACAAAAGGATGTCAGGCTGTCATGCCGCCCTCACAGAGTCTGATCGGTCAGTCAGAAAACTGAGTAGCCTAATGGAGGTCATTTCAGCTTTTCCTCATGCAAGGGATGTTTTAAGTTATGGTCCTGCTGCTGTAGCTGTGTCCACATCTCCTTGTGTGGTCACCCATCTTCTGGCAAAACCTACTCATGCACAAGCAAATATGGATGTTCCAGCCTGGAGGAGCTGGACTATCTGTGCAGTCTGAATGGACCAGTAGTGACGATAACAATAACAAAAATTAAAACTAGAGAAATATCACTTAGTTAGGAATAGGAGAGAGCAATGGCCTGTGGGCCACCAGCTGCAAAACCACTCCCCTTTTGGTTGGGTTGTCTTGTTTTTGCCACAGTGCACATTCATTCATCCATCCATCCATTCGCTTCCACTTATCCTTTTCAGGGTCGCAGGGGGAGCTGGAGCCTATCCAGCTGTCATAGGGCGAGAGGCGGGGTACACCCTGGACAGGTCGGCAGTCTGTCACAGGGCCAACACACAGGGACAGACAACCATTCACACTCACATTCACTCGCACATTCACACCTAGTGACAATTTGGATTTTCCAATTAACCTATCCCCACAAGCCGCATGTCTTTGGACGGTGGGAGGAAGCCGGAGTACCCGGAGGGAACCCACGCAAACACGGGGAGAACATGCAAACTCCACACAGAAAGACCCCGGCCTGATGTTGGAATTGAACTCAGGACCTTCTTGCTGTGCGGCAACAGTGCTAACCACCGTGCCACCGTGCAGTTTTATTTATATAGCAGCAAATCACAACAACAGTCACCTCAAGGTGCTTTATATTGAAAGGTAAGGACACCACAATAGTGGAGAGAAAATGTCTAAAATCAAAAAAACAGGTATGAGACAGCACCTGGCTAAAATGGGAAGGAAGAACTCCCTTTTAACAGGAAGACATTTGCCATGACTGTTTGGGGTTGATTGTTCTCACTTTAATTTACACCATAGGGGCTGAAATGGATTCACAATGATAGATGCTTTGTAACTGGACAGATTTTTAACCCTAAAGTTTAACAGATCTGTGTTATACTCTGATGATCAACTGTTTCTCTAATTTATTTATTTTCTTTAGGATTGTATTTCCACTGCTCAATAGTTAAGTTTTAAATTGGTTTAAAGTGGTTTATTAGGAGGCTATCAAAAGCTATTAATGTATGTAGTTTTTGATTCAGAGTAGCAGCGAGTAGGTGAAAGGATACAGAACAGTAAACAGATTTTGATGTGTTCTGACACATAGCATTATATTTGGTTCTAAACACTTCATTAGAAAGAATCCAGCTTTAAATGTTTCCATTATGTTGTTGAGAGAGCCTGTGAGCCCAAGCTCCTCGACAAAACATATCAGTATCATAGTTTCTAACAGGGAAACTGTATTTCTGGTGTTAAAAGATGTGTAAACCTAAATCAGTCAGACGATTTATCCTGGCTTTGATATTGTCTCTTTGAGATTACTATCCAGTATGCTGTAGTGGCACAATGTGATTAAAGAAGTGCAAGTGTTAGAAAATAGAGAGGCATGTGTCGTCCTTTGTATTTGTATTCATGATAAATATTATTGTTACAAAGACTAATTATTTTGCAAAACAAATTTACCATATCAGTGAAGACGAGATTATTCTATCAGGCGGCCTACAGGAGGACATTTTTTATTAGGCATAGCACGACACAGTTCAATTAAAAGAACATGTTTATACAACTGATGGAACTGAATTCATTGGCAAAACAGATAATACAAAAAACCCCAGTAAAAGTGGGTTTAAAACAATCTCTCTATTTGATTGAATTAGTGCGTGCGCTGTAATACTTGGTGATTCATTAAAATATTATGTTCTATTATGTCTCACAATGCTTTTCCTAATATGGGCCACAATTTATGTTGTAAGCCGCTGAGTGTTTGTATGTTGTTTGTTTGTTTAGGATGTTATAGTGCGCTATGAAAGATTTGTGACCCCAGGAGCTGAAGCTGCTGTATTGCTTCAGCTAACAGCAATTGTGCTAAACTAAACTGCACATGTAAACACCCTGCATCTTAATTAACTGATTTAAATTGGAATATTTTGTGGACTTCTCTGGGTGGCTCAGAGTGTGGCGTGAGGCCAGAGATCGCATCGTAGGTTTTCCTGGGAGGTATCACGCGTGGGACGTCAACCACCAGTCCTGGCTCTACAACTCCAACTACTCCTGTGAGCTCTCCATGGTCCTGACAGGAGCTGCCTTCTTCCATAAGGTCAGAAAATGAAAACGGCTGAGCGGTAGGTTCACATCTGGCTGTGTTGGAGCATATCATTTACATATTTCCCCTTGTCCTTGTCTTCTCGCAGTACTACGCGTACCTGTACTCCTATGTGATGCCCCAAGCTATTAGGGATATGGTGGACGAATACATTAACTGCGAGGACATCGCCATGAACTTCCTCGTCTCTCACATCACCCGCAAACCACCCATCAAGGTCAGTGACAGAGCATGCAGTCTGGCTCTGGGGGCTTTGCACCTCCTTCAGGACGTGGGTATTTATATTTCTGCCTGCTTAGCCTTGCCATTACTCAAACTGGCATATCCAATATTCCGCACAAATTATACTTTTTAAAAACACAAGATCGAATCCGTGCGTTACGGCAGATTCCTTCTCTCTTTTCTCCTGGATTTTTATTGGAAGAACATTTATTGCCGCCGAGCACACTTATGGCTAGGCAAATAATTATAGCAATCAAGCTAGGGAAGCTGTTAGAAGAGAAATGTCATTGCAGCCCTCACTTTAAGTTCTTTTTGATTTAGTGGGGTGTTAATATTCAGGGGCGTTTCAGAGGGGAATTAAGGACGTCTTTGATGGAGTGTGTTGCATGACAGTGTTTTCGCTGCTAGGAATAAGTCTTGTGAATAATGAATTTGGGGCAACTTTGAACGAGTCCTAAGCGGTGAGGGAATCTATTTTTCTTTAAAATAAGACAAATAAAGAAGAAAATAAGTGGATTTTGTTGTGCCACTGTGAGGAATTGATATCTTGTGCAGATTTTTCAAGCTTGTTTCTTCTCCTCTTCCTACAATAATAAAAACAGCTGCTAGAGTTTGCTTTGGTTTGTTGTCAGATTCAGTAGCTTGCTGCAATCTAGCTGATTGCGCTAAAGTTGACATCAACTGTTTGCTTGTAATGTTTCAAGCTAACATTTTTTAAACAACTAAAATATGATAAAAAGGTTTGACATTGATGGCTTGAGAAATTATACAATGCTAGAAACAAACGATGGACATGTTTGTCAGGAAAGTCAGCATGGGCGTGGTTAAAAACATGCACTGTTTTTTGCAGCACAGTCATGTTTCAAACAGTGTTGTTTTAATAGTTTCAAAATAAAAGCAGACCACTTCACTGCTGCAATAACCTGATAAAAATGAGAGCAAATTGTAAATTAACTGGTATTTGTAGCACCTTTCTACTACAAGACTCAATCAAGTGCTTACGAAGAGTCACACACACTCACGCTTTGATGGATGCATCCCTGGAGGAGTCAGGGTTCGATCCACCAACGTTGGTTTTATATTAATTTCCCTGTTCGCCTTCGGTGCTCCCTCCGACTCTTTTTCTTTTCCCGTGCAGAGTTTTCAAAAGTTGCTTCAGTTTTTCCAGCATCAACCATTTCAGCTGCTTTGGAAAATCTATCAACTGCTGCTGTAGGAAAACAGAAACGTTATCCTCTTTCTGCTTTGGCTACGTGATCAAGCCTTTGTTTACCCCTTTGTTTAGAGTAGATGTCCTACCACATTTGGTACAGGGCATCAGTGAGCTACTGGATCTTCCACAGTTCACTTCCATACATTAACATCTCAGCGGTTCACAGCTGGATTCAGGTGTGGGGAATGTGGGGTCCAGTCGGTGGCATCAGTGTCCTCATGATCCAGGTAGTGCTTACAAACCCTCACTACATTAACCTGGGCGTTGTCCTGCACCAGGAGGAATGCAGGGCCCACTGCACCAGTATTAGGTCTGAGGGTTTCATCCCTGTACTGATGGCTAGAATCTCAAGGTCTGTGTGACTCACATGATCACTGGTTCACTGCCAAACTGGTCACGCTGGATAATTTTGCAGGCAGCACAAAGTTTGCCACGACATCTCCAGACGTTTTCACATCTGTCACATATGCTCAACATAAAGCTGCTCATCTCTGCAAAGAGAACAGGACATAGGTGGGAGATTTTCCAGTTCTGGTGTTCTCTGGCGTTTGCCGATCAAGCTGCGGGGTTTAGCATGTATTAAATCATGGTGCATTTAATGATGATTAATGGCTGTCTATTAATGATAAACTTCTTCCCTCTCACAGCAATGTTGTGAAGCACCACTTGCTGAAACTACATATAATTACATTTCAGTAATGCAAACTCGAGTTTCTTACATTTTAAGCACTAACCCCCTGCTGTCTATTTTAGGTGACGTCTCGTTGGACTTTCCGCTGTCCGGGCTGCCCTCAGGCCCTTTCGCACGACGACTCGCATTTCCACGAGCGACACAAGTGCATCAACTTCTTCGTCAAAGTCTACGGCTACATGCCGCTGCTGTACACGCAGTTTCGTGTGGACTCGGTGCTGTTTAAGACTCGATTGCCCCACGATAAGACCAAGTGCTTCAAGTTCATTTAGCGTCTGGGCGAGCGTCAGCAAAGAGCCAAAAGCAGGGTGAACTGAAGGAGTGAAAATAGGAGTGAAAAACAGCACCTTCCACTGCAAGCAGTAATAAAGATGGATGGGTGGGCTGCAGGGCAAATGGAAAGTAAGCCCAGAAAGACAAGTTAAAAGCTGTTGGCTGGCGGTCTAATCAGCAACACTACTGAAAATGTGAGGAGTGGAAGCTGGAAGGGACCACTGCCAACAAAAAGAAGCCTTTTCAGTGGATGTCACTCTTTTTCCCCGTGTTCTCTAATCATGCTCAGTCATCAAACCACTAGCTGCAGATGTCATTTGCACCTCTTAACCGCCTGCTGAGGAACGAGGGCGGGGTGTACACAGTGTACAGAAATTCTCCCAGGTTAGCAACACCTGATAATGGGGTTGGCGAGTAACTGACAGATGCCAGGCTGCGTTTGACCCAGCAGACTTTTAACGGTTTCAGCTGAGAGATCAAACAGCACACGGCCGCCACTACGCTTTTGTTTTACGGTTACAAACTGTACGTCTTGTACATGTATATGAGCGAAGCACTGAAGGTCAGAAGTATTTTATTGATCTTTTTTTTTTAATGATGTCGTTTAAGTGTAAATCTTTATGTGGAGTGAACCTTTTCCACAGCCCCTGCCTGTGGGAGATCAGGCAGGACCTCGATTGAAAGTCAGCCCAATCATGTTTTAAGTATCGTCGAGTGCTCAAGGGGGAAAATTCACTTCAGCGGTCACCATAATGCCTCAAATTTGTCATGAAAACCAGCCACCATGTTGTCATTTCATATTGCTTACACGATCTGGACTCGGTGGAAGTGTTCGAAACAGCTTGATTTTTTTTTTTATACTATGATGTTTGTAAAATTAGACGTTAAAAAGTAGTATCGGCTAATCAATGTTCGCAGGTAAAGTGCAACAAAGTCAAGAATAACAGCTGCCAAAATCAACAAAACATTGACTTTATTATTGCTGAAAGTTTTCAGTGACGGTCAGAATTATGGGAAAATCTTAAAGAGAACAAAAATGTTTTGTTTAAAAACACTTACTTTGTTTTGTGGTGGAGAAGTGGAGCAGGATATCAATCCCTTTCTCCAAACAGGCTCTTAAATATTAAATCAAAGCCAACAGCTGATGACCCTAACGTAGCATAAAATAAAGACTGGAAACTACCGTGGCTCTGCTTAATGGTACCAAATACTGCCCAATTGCACCTGTAAAGCACACTAAATAATCCAATGGTTCTCAAACTGTGGGGCCAGCCCCACTCTTGGGGCATAGACCCCCTGAAGGCGGGGCTTGGAGGACAAGGAAAGAACTCCGAGCTAAAGTGAATGGAGATGGGTTTTGTATTGTAAATAAATTGACGCTATGACGCTGACATTTATTTTACTTTAACATTAAACTTGTTATTGTCACAGACAAGTGGGAGTGATTGAATTGCGTTTGATTCGTGTATTGCTTTCCACCTGCTTTAATACTGATGATTATGTCGGCGGGCTTGTGTATGTTCTCTACAGAGGAAATAAAAAGAGGAGGATGATGGGGAGAAAATGTGTAGTCAGGTCCACAGTAGTGTATATATACCACCAAGGAGAGCAGCCAATCATATTCAACCTTGCTAACACAGCAGCGAATGAGCTTATCAGCAGAAGGGGTAAACAGTATTGAGTCATAACATTTGCCTGGCTCTTTAATCCCCTTCTTACAGTTAATAGGAACTGTAAACCAACAAGATGACATTAGCAAACTTGACGGTTGTAAATTCCTGGCCTGATGGGCGGCTGGGTTTGTATACAGAAGTGTAAAACCCTGGGTGTTGGGCATGTTATAAAAGCTTTGAGAACCATTGAATGAACCCTTTTTGATTCATTTTATGGGAAGATTTGCTAAAATGTTTATACCGTTTCCAGTCTTTGCATTAAGCTAACAGCTGCTGGTTGTAGTTTGTTCAGTCACAGTAGGGAAAACAGGTGTTGGAAACTATCGCAGACAAGTTGCACTCATCAGCCCTGACTGACTCAGATTGATTGCAGTCAGTTACCACAATCTGTCTTCATTTGTAACTTAGGCAGCACTTCTGTGCAAGCCTTTGCCAATCTGTCAGAGTGATTGCATTCGGTTGAAGTCACACCACGACTGTTTGGAGACGGGTTGGGTTCTAATAGGCAACTGGTGCAGTCTCCTCTGAATCAAAAGTGCCCAGAGTTTGAGGGTGCTGCTTACTCAACCTGTAGGCAACCAGTTGCAAAAATGCAACAAAAAAAAAAAACTTCAATGTTTTGGGTTTTTTTCATAGTCACAAGCAGGTTGCCATCCTATTTTTACTCCAGTGTGACCGAGCCATAACAAATATGAGCTTGCTTTCCACCAGCTGGCAATCCTGTTTTCTAAACTGTACAACTTGTCTTTAAACACTTCTGACTTTTCAGTACAGGTATTCAGTATGTTCCACCATAATCACGTCATCCCTCTGCAGAGAACTCTCCCACTTCGGACAGAAAAGTCACTTTACAGTGTCGCCATATTGGTTTCACTTCATCTTCGACTGTTGCTTGATGAATGTTTTCTTTGCCAAATAGGTACGTTGTCTGCTGCTTTCCAGCGTAGTTTGCAGGTGCAGATACTAGGTGAAAGGATGCAGTCTGGTACACCCACTTCCACTCTGCATGGTACTTGACCAGGAGTCAGTCCACTGGAGCCCAATCCATCATGTACGAGTGCTTTATTTGACCTTGTCAAGACTTAATTCATGCAATCTAAATAAAAGGCGTAAGATTCTTATAAATGTCATTCAGATTATGTTCTGTGAGGATGTTTTTATCAAACAAAATGTCATAAGGCCAGGGTTCCTGTGTATTTATTGAATATATTACTGAAAAAGATTTTTTTGTTTTTTAAACCGATACTGAAACATGCAATAAACTGTCAAGATATTGTAGTTTAATAGACCTGAAAACAAAGAAATCTCAACCTGACTGTCAAACTTGTCATTGCCAAAGAAAACTAGCTGGTGCCACTGACTGAGAGCTAACGGATGACTTGTTTTTAAAAAGATTAACTTGCAAACAGATAGTGAGGGGACAATAGTGGAGTTTCTTTAAATCCAAATCGCCTGCTCCATATTGCTACTCTTGCTCCGTAATCCCTCCAAGTGAAACATAAAAATGTTGGATCAGGCCTTTTTACCCAAGAGGGATAAACACGGAGCCAGATTTCTAATTAGTGTGGGCGAAAATGGCTGCGCAGAGTCCAAATTTCCACTTTGTGTTGCTGCACTGAACTAGAAAAACCAGCCTGGCTCCTAACCTCATCACGTCTGAACACTTTTATTGGCGCTCCAGGGGCCTCATAATTACCTGGCTGACTCTAAAACAGTCCTCGGGGCTCTGTTTGGGTCAGCTGGTGTTCCTCCGGTCCCTGTAGTTCCCACCCTCGAGGATCTGTGGCACAGCTGGTTTTCTGTGGCTCGGAGCAGGATGCATTTGCCTGGAAGGCTGCAGTCACTCTGCTAGGTGTAGAGTTGTGAAAAAGGAAAAAAAAAAAAGTGCTCCTGGGTCTGATCCCCAGCTGTGGGCGACCTGCAGCATTGTACCAGACTGATGACTGATGACAGCGTCAAACATACCATTGAAGGCCAGATGAATGGAAATAAAAGCTCTCAACGTTGTTAAAAAAAATATGACTCTTGTCCTTATTCAGGTGTCTGTTGGAAATCTGCTCCTTAGACTTGGATCAGGACATTTTGGGAAGTAATTATTTGCTCTTTAGTGGAGTTCTGTCAAGGGGGGAGGTGCTGCATATATTGGCAACCTACTACTTCCCAGAAATTTTCCATTTCTGACCACAATGCACTAATAGTTGGAGTTCCTACTTGGTAAACTTTGGTGGGGCTTCTCAGCTTTGACGTTAATATTTTCCATCATTCCCCGAAATGACAGCTTTTTTCCCCAGGTAATAAAACTAACCACCTACCTTCAGGTGACCTTTTTAGCTCTTTGGTGTCTTCGGTTAAGTGAACAACACTTACCTGTTTAACTTCTTACTAATGCAAATATCTCAACGGCTCAAAATAGTCTCACTGTTTTTACGGTTTTCTTAAATCAGAGAGTGCTTGGTCCTAAAAAGGCCTCCAACGTCACAACCTAACCTCAACCTAATAGAGCACTTTTGGAATGTGGTGGAACGAGAGATCCGCATCATGGATGTGCAGCTGCGTGACGCTATCATGTCAATATGGACCAAAAATATCTGAGGAATGTTTCCTGCACTTTGCTGAATCTACGCTATGAAGAACTGTGCCTAATAAAGTGTCCAGTGAGTCATTTTTCTCAGAAATAAAACACTGTTTGTTCCACTTTGTGCGCAGATCAAAAATTTGTAAATGACTTTTTCCCCCTTTGTGGTTTTGTGAAAATTAAGGCAGAAACCTTAAGAGATGTGAAACATATATCATGTAGTTACCAGTTGTTCATAACCTGCTACACAAAAATTTGATTTGTCAGGCAGACCTTTATATCTTTAGTCACAGCCACTTCCAGGGCTGCCTGCTGTGTGTGTGTCACAAAACTAACTCAGTGGCCAGAGTTGGGAATGAGAGGCAGGTGTTTGAAGGAGGAGAGCATTACAGCACCATGTGCTGATCTGGAGTCTGGATCTAAGTAAATATTTTAACTATATTTTTACAATGTACTTTAGTAATATTTTTTTAAATGTAATTTTTATGCGAAATGCAGAATGATCCATCTATCCAGCCAGCCCATGAATATTTCATCCCACACTTCGAAAGCAGCTCATTTAAGCAGGAAAACCACAGACCTGGCAACCCTGGATGTTTTCCTCCATTTCCAGTCTTTAGGCTACATTAAGCTGGCTCGGACTGCACATTTGCCATTAAAGCTAACTCTCCAAGAATGCGAACAGCCCTGTTCCCCAATATTGTGTCAATGGTTATCAGTGCTGGCTAAACACAACCTGCACTTTAAAACTAAGTGCACACCAAACTAAAAATTTTCTGTTATTCCTGATTGTGAAAAAAATGATCATCTATTAGAAAATCTAGATAACATCTGTTTTTTATTAAAACCTGCAAAAACCTCTTTTGAAAACTTAGAAATTGAAATTGGCCCAACAGAAGCTCTAAAGGGACGAGGAGTGGTTGCAGTATTCATAAGTGAGAAGAAGGGTTCAAATCTGACATCACTGGGACAGAGAAAGAAGAATGCGCCCCACACCTCTCGGTTTCAACCAGCAGAAGCAGGGGAAAGGGTTTCATTCACTAATACAAGGGTGTGGCTGTGCAGTCTTCAGCATTCTTATCGGGGGATTTTCTGACTCATAGCTGCTCTTTCAGAGGAGTTTAAAATGGCCTTTGTTCCAGATGAACCCCTCGCCTGGATAATAAGATTTCTCAGTTCTGAACATTTTTTCCCCATTTTATTTTAGCCTTTATTTAATAATGAAAATGAGAAAATATGATCATCTCCTTCTTGTGATTTGTTTCGCCACTCAAACTCAAATTACAGCGTACACAGTCGAGGCAGAAACGGCCAGGTTTACTTGGCCTGTGCAGGCTTTTGCATATTCCTCCTCAGCGGGAAGCACCATGTTTCTACATGAATGAACATGGCTGAGTTGTTAGAAGGCTGAATAGTGAAACAGGCTCGATCTGCATTACACAGGAAAGGAAGCTGCTCTTTGATACCGGTGGCATGCAGAGCTGTGTCCAATTCTGTAAGAGACTCGGCAAGCACAAGAAAGAATTGCATTCCTCTCGTCTAAAGTGGCGTCAGATGCATAGTGCACTGAGTTATGCAAGGCCACGAGATAAAAAAGAAAATCTGTCTTTGTTTAACGCACAGCCCACAGAAACGACCATAAAACTGGTAGACTAGGAAGAATAACCCAAGAACTTAAAAGGAAAAACCAATGAATGGATCTTGCATAATGTCATGTGCGTGTAAACAAACTGTATAAAGCATAGCTTGTAAGTATAGCTGCAGCATGTTATAGGCCCTTTGTAACAGTCTTCTTCATTCATTGTCTTTTGTCGGTGGCTACGACTGATTGAGTAATGTCTGGTATGCTGGTGGCAGCTGAAATCCAGAAAAGGAAAGAAGGAAGGAGCCTGCTAGTACTGGACCGAGCTCTTTGGTCCAAGATTCAGAGGCGGAAAAATGTCTGGAAGTGTCTTAACATGGTCCTGTAAACAAGGCGGAAGCAGGAGTCAGTCCATCTGTCTCAGAGAAAGGTGGCAGATTAAAGGGTATTCATGCAGTCTGGCAGTTAAGACGAGGAACCCATGCTCACCTCTCACACCTCTATGCAACACACACAACACACATCCCACAGGGAGTTTTCTTGCGCTCCGAAAATGTAGAGGGAATGCTCTTTCTGGAAGTTCGGTCTTGGAAAATCGTCCTCCTATGTGTCGGTGAGGGTGTGCCAGTGGCAGACCTGCTGTCCCTCAGCCTCCTTCATCTCTGTCCAGTGGGCCTGCTGCTCCTCGCTGGTGCTGTTGAGGCCCAGGGAGACCCAGCCCAGCCTCTCCCTGGGCCTCATGCTGCTCCGGCGGCAGAACACCGACACCACTAGTGACACCTCGGACAGCTGGAAGAGTGCCACCTGGAACACGAATGTCTCCTTGTAGATCGGATTGGGCTGGCCACGGCAAACGGCCGTCTTACACTTGGACATCTCCTTTCCCTTTGAGTCCAGCATGGTCAGCTTCACATAGGTGTCTGAAAGGAAGCATTGGAGGAGAGAAGTGAGACATTGCCATCAAGTGGTCGGACATGTGTACTACAGCAGGAGGTACGGAGTGTCTTTTAATAATAGCTCTCAACACCAAGAACGCTATAATTGCCTCACTCCTAAAACTCATGCTGCTGGTGGATTTTTTTTAAACTGTGGAACTCTTTGAAAACTGCAAATGAAGTCCCATTAATCTATTTCATATTTGCTGGCAGCAGATTTCTGAAATCTTCTGCACATAAATTATAAATGATGCCAAAGGAAAGTGACCTTTAGAACATGCAAGCAAGTCAGTGCAGGGTAGAAAACTAAAAACTTTGTGGCTTGAGAAGAACTACTGACTGACATTTCTGGGAAGCTACTTTCTTGCCAAGATACTGATCTCTATCAGCTTAGTAAATATGGAGTTAGAGCCTGGAGAAAGTTGGATTATCTCAGAGTAACAACAGGAGAAAACAGCAAACCAGCCAAGGGCTGACCTAATTTAACTAATTCTGTAGAGTCAGTCTAATGCTCCTCTGACTGTGCCACTTCTCATGTTAGCAAGCTGTTCCCTCGATGCTTACATTTGGAAACAGCATACCTGGTTTACTGAGGTTACTACTAAAAAAAACAACTGTGTCTGTTAAACTAAAAACACATTAAACGTTAATAAAAACAAACAAACCTAAATGCACTACATGGATCTGCACTATTAGCCAAAAGTTTCCTACCAATCAAATCTTTAATCCAACAAATGTTTTTGTAACTGACATTCGTTCACCACATTAATGCACAACTAGCTAAGCTCCCAGCTCTAGATTTATATATAACATAAAGAAGTGAGAGCTGAATTCACCCTGTCTGACAAGAAAGCAAAATGCTGAAGTCTGGCCTCAGAGGACCAAACCTAAGAATGCTACAAACTGGTACCTACGGTGCGTAATGTAGTGCACAAAAGTCTTGATCTACCTCCCATTTCTTTATATTTTGCAAGAAAGAATGAATGAGATGTGCAAATAAATACATGGAAACATGCAGTAAATAAGGGAAATAAAACAAAGTTTGTAAAATTCTAACAAACTTGGTATGACCACCTTTGTTCTTCAGCGAAGTCTGAACTCTCATAGCCAAGCTTTCTTGTAATTTCTCCAAGTAGTCTTCTCCAGGCTTCTTAACAGACGTTTAAAGCTCTTGTTTGGATGTTGCCTCCCTTTTGTTCTGTTCTCTGTCAACATGATCCTACACTGCTTCAATAATGTTGAGGTCTGGACACTGGGGAGGCCATTCCCCATTAAATTAGACCTGCTTGCACTGATTTTCAGTTCGGTTCTTGCGTAATTTGGCATACCTCATCCTTTTCTCCTCGTTTCCCTTCCTTAAGAGTGGTTTCTTGACAGCAACATTTCCACTGAGACCACTTCTGCTGAGGCTTCAGTGAACAGTAGATGAATCAACTCAAGTTTCAGATGCATCTCCTGCAAACGCGGTGCTAGATTTTTTCTTAGTTTGCAAGGATGGGACTCATAGCATTCCTCTGAAAATGGTCAGGTACAAGGACTGGACTGAAAATGAGTGAAAAAGCCTCCAATGCCCAACAAAAAGCTCTGAAGGTCCTTCAGAACGCCTGGAGAACATTGCTCAAGATCACTTTTAAAAATTACAATACAGCCTGGCAATATAAAGAGAAAAATGTAAAGGAATGGGAGATGGGGCAATACTTTTACACAGTTCTACACATCTGTACAACCCTCACCAAATCTACAAACGTACAGAAAGCTTACATTTAGTTTACTTTTGTCTTACCTCTCATGATATAAAGCTGTCCCCCTACGAAGTGTTTTACACAACAAAACAGACCATCTGTGGCAGACACACACCATAGCACACACACCATTGGAAAGAAGAAAGAGGGGAAGCAGTTTAAAGATTTCAATATACAGCAGAAGGTCAGCTTTCACGGGAAGCACGGCGAGCATGACAAGCAGCAGGTCCTTCAGCATTTTGGCTTTAATAGCTTAGGTTATTAAAAAGCTGGTGTTCGTGCCAGGGAACGTTCAAATGTAATGATCCTCTATTTGCTTCTGTTGCATGCTGTTGGAAGTCCTGCCCATCTGCTCGGCCCAAACAATAGCCTGACATATCAGCACCCATTGGGGGAAGAGAAGTTTAACTGAACAATTTACAGCGTCATTCCACACTTCAACCCACGCTGGCACAAAAGCCCAAAGTTAAATATATGTACTTACTGACGGGTTTATCAGATGCTGTCGTTTTGAAGTGATTTCCCTTGATTACCTCAGCTGAGAGCTGCCCTGTGGCAGAGTTGTAGATGAGACCCAGGAGGATCTCGGGTGTGGATGAGTCTTCAGTGGAGCGATAGGACAGAGCCCCCGCACTGCGAGACACGCTCACCACAGAGCCACAGCCCTGGCGAGGCAAAACCCAGAGGCACTTTGAGTCAATTACCACTTAATCATCAATTAAAACAATAAGAAGCCAATAATTCATTAATCAACCTAGGAGTTAGGAGGGGCAGTTTGAGAGTGTGACAAAGACAGATTTCTGAATCTGTAGAGAATGATGGTAGAAATGTAACTTTCAGTGGAAAAAAAGCATCTTAAACCTTATTCACCAAAACTTTTAAATGTTTTTTAAACCAACTTAAATGGTGACACTATACATGCAGTTTTTATGTCCTAGATGCCCACAGTTGCTTCTTAATAACTGCTCAAATAAAAAATTAAATAACTGCTTCTCCAAGGATGTGTAGATGAAGGAATGCTGAAGATACTGATAAATAAAGTAGAAATGGTGTACAGCTGATATTTGAGATGTAAAGTATATTTTAAAAGTGTTCTCACTGTAAGTTCAGAGCCAGGCTCCAGGGTGACAGGTAGAGCAATTTTGCCCTGCAGGTTGAGCTTCGTCAGGTAGAACACCTTCTCTCCCAGGACCTTCTCTTTTTTCATCCGTCTGATGCTGTACAGGCGGAAGCGAACAGCATAGTCTCCCAGGGCCTCCTGCTCCACCCTGGAAAACTTGAATGTTTCTGTGAAGATGGGACACGGGCCCTTCTGAACGCCGGTCTTAGCACGTTGCTTCTTGGTGGGCAGCAGGACCAAGTGGACCTGCCACGAGATGTTGCCGGTCTGTTTGAGAGCAGGAATGTCAGTTGCAGCTGTGACAGTGACGGCCAGCCACTGCTCACTGGAATCGTACTCAAAGGCGACATCCAGGGTGCCGTATTTGGCGAGGGGCTCTGGCTCGTAGGCAGTGGGAAGCGGAGGACCAGAACCATCCTGAATGTACAGAAAAGAAAAAACAATTTCCCCCTCCTTTATGAATTTTACTTTCATTTCCGGGATTTTATTAATTTTTCCCCATTCTGACATAGTATTAGAACATTCAAATAATTAAGTCAGTTCAGAGTGTATTTCCACATTTTTACAGAAAATACACAACAAAAAAATGAAACTGTTGTCAGCGAACGTATCACCCAGCCCTTCCTGTAAGTGTTGATGAAGTGTTGCTCCCAACTTTGATCATTCCATCAAACTACAGGACATCCAAAACAAACTGCTTACACACAGAAAAGACAACAAACAGTAGGTCTGATCTCCCACCTCTGGCCCTAGAACAGCAGTGCTGTCACTGGGTATGTCCTCATCACAGGCTTTGTTGAGGTAACTCTCTGTGTCCTGGTCCCCGCTGGCCTCACTGGAGCAGTGGGGGCTGTCACAGTGTTGTGTGGACGGTGTCCTCCTGACCCCTCGCTCTGAGCGGGATCGAGAACCCACGCAGGCCCCTGAGCCCTCGTCTTGGTACGGTGGAGGCTGAGGTTCACCGAGCGAGGAATCTTTCTTTATCCTCTGGATGCTGCTGGCTGCTCTCACGACAGTGACAAAGAGGGATGCAGGAGTGTTACTGGAGTCGTACTGTGCTCTGCATGGAAACTCACTAGGTATGCAACATACAGTCTAGCGACATACAGTGTCTCCTCAGTCTTTGCAAACCTATATTGTCATTTTAAATTCTTGTTAAATCTTGGAAAAACAACATTTCATGTACTAATATAGTGGTGTCAACCATAAGGTCTGGGGGCCATAATCGGCCTAGCAAAGACTCTAGTCTGGCCCACTAGATGGAAAATTATAAGACGTACAAATATATTTAGACTTTTATTGTATTTTCATACATTTTACACTTTTCCTACTGATAAAGCCACCCCCAACCACTGTGCCTTATACTACTCCTGTTTTTGTGCTATTTAATGTAGAAATGTGTTTTTGTTTTTAACAGTGAGTCCACTTTTTTAAGGGAATAAATGGAAAACTAAGTTTTATAATTTTATAATTCCAGGGTAGTCTGGGAAATGAACTACCAGAACTTTTGTCATTTTATACATTTATCATGTAGTTTAACTGTTCAGGCCCACTTATGGCCAAAATATACAAAGAAAACATCCCTGTAAGCCAAAAGAGAAAGTAAAGAAACACATTCTCACTCATTATGTGTTCATACAGCTCTCTGCACTGAATCATACTTGGCTCTCTTCCACAGCATGTCTTTTGTCCTGTTTTCCTCCTCCTACCCCAACCAGTCGCGGCAGACGGCCGCCCCTCCTTGACCCTGGTTCTGCTATAAGCTTCTTCCTGTTAAAAGGGAGTTTTTCCTTCCCACTGTCACCAAAGTGCTTGCTCACAGGGGGTCATATGATTGTTGGGTTTTTCTCTGTATGTACTATTTTACGGTATACCTTACAATATAAAACGCGTCAAGATGACTGTTGTTGTGGTTTGGTGCTGTATAAATAAAACTGAATTGGACTGAATTGTAAAGAAAGCTCTTAGAACATTAGTTAGTTATCCCAACTGGCAAAGATGCACAGTAAACAAGGTCAGACAACAATAAGGGAGAAACAAAATGACAAACAGAACAACGCTGTCGTCCCTTAGGTTTATTGGATAAACTCAGGAAACTCTTCTCCAAGCACGACATCCCAACGCACTTCACACACAGCCACTCAGACAAAAACTGGTTCATCCCACGGACAAAACTCCAAAACACGAACTGAACATCGTAGTGTATGCAGTGCAGTGAGGAGTGCTCAGACCTCTACATTGGAGAAACCAAAAAGCCACTTCATAAACACAACATAGAAGAGCCACCTCGACAGGACAAGACTGAGCTGTACATCTGGATCTAAAGAACAAAGGTCACTCTTTCGAGGATGTCAATGTCCACATTTTGGACAGAGAAGACAGATGGTTTGAAAGAGGATGAAAGAAGCCATCTTTGAACAGAGGGTGTGGCTTACAACACCAACTGTCTGCCACCTATAATGTAGTTTTGAGATCCCTTTCCAGGTGCCTTTAATTCCCATTAATACCTTGCAATGGTTTCACGTGAAACCTCTGCTGATAATAACCCACACCCTTTTTCACACTTTGGCTCGTGTGATGAGGCACATGATCAATACTGGCTCCTTATTCATATTCATATTAAATCTATTCATTAAATATGTATCCTGTGATTATTTTCCTCATCACAATACTTGACAAAAGCAGCTTTAATTAAAACATTTAAAAGATCATTTTACAACAATAAAGATCAACACCACATTATGTTTGTGCAGTAAAAAAATGAAGATGCAGCCAGTTAGGTTAGATTGGTCTGGCATCTGAAACAGGTGAACACAACACAATCAAAACATATCACTGCATAAAGATAGAAATAGTGACTTTTAGAGATTGTAGCATGAGAATATTTGTTACTTCTGGATCAATCTGGGTGAGTTTTTCCCCATTAGTCCTGAGGGTAGTGTCATTATTGAATTATAACCAGATTCATGTATTTGGGTGTTAGACTGCTATCAATTTTCTATTCCAAGTCTGGGAAAGAAACCAAATAAATTTTACTTCCTTCCAGTAACAGACATTTAGCACTAACCCAAGATGTTTAGAGAAAAGGACACTCGCCAGAAACTCTCCATATGAAATATGTAGCTATTTCTATTAATTAAAAAAAAAACAAAAACAGAATAGACACTACAATTACAGATAAATAAACACAAAAAGATGTTATGCATTTGATGTTCCGAGTTTAGTATTTATGCAATCTTAGATGATTCTTGTATGCGTTGCGTTTTATGATTCTTATCATATTGTATCTGATTTTGTGGGGTTTTATGTTCAGCGATGTACCGTGTACGTACTTTTCCACTACATGTGCTCTCACCCTGTTCACTGGAGGCCTCGCTGCTGTATCCTCCGTGCTCAGATGACTGTTTGCGTGTGCTGCTCCATGCAGAGGTTGTGTTCTGCTGGGCCTCGCCCTCTGGAATTCTGTCCTCCTCACTGTCTGATAAAACTCCCTCTGCACGTCACACATGGGCATTAATTCTAGTAAACCACAGATTATAACGTGTGCAATATTTAACGAAGTAAGAAACTCAACCACTTAAACATGCAGCTGCTGAAACTGGCACACGACAGGTCGAAATTGTGAATTTTAGTGCAAGAACTTGAAAACATGAGCAGAAGAGAAGATCCAAAGGGCAGTGAGGAGAGAGAAGCAGCACACTCTCTAACCTTGGTTTCCTTTCTTTTTCCCCTTTTTGCTCTTCTTGCCTTTGTCCCTCTTTTTCTCCACATCCGAAGCCTTTTCAGTTTTTTTCGAACCCTCTTTTGCGACTTTCCCCTTTTTCTTATCCGACGTTTTCACTCTGGAAGACGATCTATAAAGCTCAGATTCTTCCTCATCGTCTCCCTCTCGCTCAGTGCCATCCTCTACCTTCTCTCCCTCCTCCTCATGATCGTTTTGCTCTTCCTGCTTTGACACCCTGCTTTCACTCTCACAACCAGGTGAATGAGGAGTTTTATCATTGTCACCACTTTTTTGCTGAACAGCTGATTGGTCATTTGACTTCTTTTCTGTGTTTTCTAAATCATCAGCCTTCTCCTCTTGAGAGTCTTCTTCATTTCTCGGAGACTTGGCTTCTTTCTCCAGCTGCTTCTGTCTCCTTTCTCTTCTCCTCTGTTCTCTCCTCTCCTGTAGGTCCTTCTCCTCTTTCTTCCTCCTCTCTTCCTCTGCTAACTCGGCTTCTGTCTTTTTAACTCGCCAACATCCGTCCCTCCATTCCCACTCCAGCTGGCTCTGAGTGTTCTCTGCCTCGGTTGTATCACTAGTTTGGCTGTTCTTTGAGCCTGTGTTCCCCCCCTCTGAGTCTCTGGGCATTTGCCACATGCTTTTACTCCCGGACTTGCCTTCTTGCAGGGTGGAATTCTGACCCAATTCCTGGCTGCCGTTTTCTCCATCTTCCTTTTCCTGCACCTTGTCGATGATAGTAGTGACCTGTTCGGTCAGCTGGTCACTGACAGCATAGGTGACATCGCTGACGGCATTGGCAAGATCGTCCACACGACTGGTGACTGAGTCCAAGATGGAGGAAATGTTGACAGATGGGAGGTTCTGCTGGAAACTCTTGAAGAAGGCCATCTCTCAGCCGGGGTTCCTCCTGTCACCGTGCTGATCACTAGATTAGCTCATCAGAGGCACTGACACAACATGTGTTTGTTAGCATGGTGTGCTGGCAGTGTTACAGTGAGTGCTGACATGTACATACGCACCAATATGGTGGTAATAAGAATTATACTCGTTACAGGTCTCATGCTTAGACATTATCGGGCAGTTTTACGGATGTAGAGTAAGCCTAGTCATAGACTAAAAGAAAAATACAATTAAGACCACAAAAATAGCTTTCAGTTCAAGACTTAGACAAGACTATGTGTGTCACAGCAAAAGCAATAAAATGTGTATTATTCTGCCTTCAAAATAAGAAAATACAAAAACTGCAGTGTTACACATTTAATGGTTTAAGCCAACTGTGCTAACTCTTACTTCCTCTACTCTGACACTGTGCTGGTTTTGTCTTGGTGCTTTTTGCAAACAGCACACATTATGACTCGTTTGCAAACCGAACATTCAATAATCATAACAGCCTGAATCCACGGGCTGCAACGGTGACTCATCGGTGGATGAACTGTGGTAATTGTTGGGTCAAGCTTTTTGGCATCAGCGCTAATACATGCAACCAATTCTACACTGAACAACACATCACCACAATTCACCATCAGCCTTTTATGGCTGAGGGATAACAAGAGTTGGATGCACAAGTTTGAATTTAGTTTGGATTTTCCCTATTCAACCCAGGTTCAAAAAATATACATGCAGGCTAAAATATGCTTACTTAAGCCTTCTAATAAGTGGTGCTTAAGGTTCTACTATGTCTTAACTTGACAAGGCCAAGGCCTAATTACTTCTCCTTAGTGATCATGATTGACTACAGAAAAATCATTTATTTGACAGAACTCAATGGACTGACCAATACTGAGAACAACGGGAAAGTCCAAGGAACCTTGGTGAAGACCTAAGAAGGACATAAGTAGACTTAGACAAGTTGAGAAGGTTTTAATTCTTAATCAGAGAGCAAATTCTGTACAAGTGTACAAATTAAGAAACAAAACAGTAAGCCGAGGTAATAGAATGACATCGTTTTGACTTGGAGAAATGTTGTCTCAGTTCATATGCCGTTGTATTTTTTTTAACAGAACACAGCTAAGAGGATGCAAAGCTGCCATTAATATCATAATGCAGCAGGTACAATGTTCAGTTTAAGCATGGCTCATAAAGATGTGGACGCGCTGTCATTACAGTGATGCCCACACGATAAAGCCGAGAGCAATCCAAACGTCTGCATAAATTTCTACAGATTTAATAGTGTAATAAATCTTTGAGTGTGTTGAGTACCTGGCTGGTTGTTCTTATAGTCACTGAGATGTGACAGATTGTCAGGACTCTCCATTGACAATTTGTTGTTGAGGTAAAGAAAAAACAGAGCCATCAATGCCATGAAAGCTGCAATGGAAGACAGGACACCCAGGAGCTCGGGAGAGACTGAGGAGAAGAAGAAGAAGAGGAGGAGCCATGAGGAACAAGCAAAGCAAGAACTGACAGAAAAAAAGAAATCCAAATGTTAGACTTAAACAGAAGTAATACCAAACCAAGGTATTTGATTAAGTAAGAAAAAAGAGCCCCATGTTTTTCTAATAAAAATACACAAGGTGGTTACAAGCTAAAAAAAAAAAAAAAAGTCTTTTGATCAGGACTCCTGAAAAGCCGCAAACAACCCCAGTCAAATAATTTGTTTTGTGATAATATCTTAAAGTTGCAATAAAACTCCTGCCATTTTGGCTTGTCAGAGGAGAGTTATATATTTTTCATTTTAACAGATCCACTTCAAAGGCACACGAGATAAAATCTACAGCACTGTATGTAGGCCAACCATACTTCATGTAACCATGCAGCCCTGTGCTATTTTTATAAGAGCCTCAAAGGGACTGTATCTAACTGAAACCTAGACTCAGCAAACCCAGGGAAAAAAACAGACCGGGCCTTGGTTTAATAGGCTACAACACAGACACAGCACAGTGTAATAGCCAGGAAACGGGGAAGAGAAGGTGGACAGTGAAGCATGAACTGCATTTCTAAAGATCACTTGAAAGGGCAGATTGCTAAATAAGCGACACTGAAACTGAGCGAGTTATAGGCACATATTACTGCCTTAACAAAATTTAATCCCAATAAAAAAACTACGGGCATATTCATGAATTAATCCCTCTGCATTTCCATTTTTAAGGATTAGGTTGTTTTATACCCCTAATCCAAATTGTCCAATCACGGCTCATCGATTGTAACTAAGCAAAATACCAGAGCAATAGTATAAAAGAGTTTCGAGGGTTATGTTGAGTTGTTGTGTTATAATGTAACATAGCAGAATTAGATCGTACGTATCTCACAGCAGCAAACAACCAACTTTACACTGCAGTTACTCATTTAAATACTGTCTAAAAACGGCCACAGGCAGCTTTAAGATGCTGCTTCACGTCCCTTTAAGGTGAAATCTTACACTGCTTACTGAAACCTCATTCACAATATTGCCGTGTTGTTCCATTTTCATTTGTGACACATTATATTTGGTGGTATGAGTTTGGTGAAATTGAAGATGACTGTTTGTTTCAACATTAAAACAAAACAAAGACATAAACCTGAGGTATATTTGGGACAACTTGACGGAGCTTGACAGTTGTTACACGTCTGCATTGCAGCAGGTGGTCACATCCTGAGGACCAATCACCCGTCATTGATCAAATTGGTGTAAAAATCTGGTCTCAGATGAGAAAACGAGAGAGGAAAAACAGAGGTATACTTTTGCAAACCTTGTTACTGAACTTATTATGGACCGACTTGTCTCACCATGGCAACAGGCAGAGATGACTATAGCCTGACAACTAGCTGCTGCCTGCTGCAGACTGCCAAAATGGTGAATGCTAAATTCCCAAGAACGGCAAAAGAAGTAGGAGGGAGATAAGAGAGCAATGTGACAACAGAGGCTTACCTCCTCTAAATGAATATCCTCTTTAAAGCCAGCTGTTCCCAAAAAGCACTGCTTCTTAAAGCACTGATAGTAAATGATCTAAGAAGAGGGAGGGAAATAACAAAGTTGTCCAGCTCAAAAGTAATCCTACATGTAACAAATCCCTGACACTTAGTCTGGTCCAGCACTCGCCAGGCTTACGTATCAACTCTCACTCCCGACAGCAGTGTTGATTGAGGCAGAATGACCTCTGAGGCTACGAGAGCAGCAGCCATCTGTCGAAAACGAACAGCTTATGGTCCTGAGCTGCGGCAAGCGATGACACTTCATACATGGCCATATTCTGTAAATGTCAACAGCAGCTGAATAATTCAGACACCTGGGGTAGGTAACCTGAGCCCAGCCCCAAACGATATACACTGGAAAGTGGAGCGGAGCAGCAAAGAGGCCTTTGAAACAGTTCGCCCTCCTGTTTTTACATAATACCTAGGAAAGTGTGATATCTCTCTTAAGAGCAGAGCAGATTAAGGTGGATTTTTTAAAAACTCCGCTCTTTCATCTCATTTTATCCTCCCTGAGTGTGTGTGCATGTGCAATCTGTGTGTGCAAACTGAATAAACAAGATAAAAATAACAGAATAAATCTGTTTCTCACAGCATGTGAACTCAGGCTGAACTCCGGATTCTGAAATGAGCCTCAGGATTCAATCTACCTTTTTTCCCCAGGTAATGACTCCAGCAAGCTAACAAACAAACATGAAAGCACAGCCACTGAAGCATTCATTGAGAAAATAAATAATAGCCTGAGAGAAATGTGAGCTAGTTTGAATGAAGTGTCTGTGTCAAATAAAACAAGGGAAGCAAATTACTCTTTCATGTTCCTAATCTGCTAAGACACAGAATGACTAAAATTTCGACATTGCGAGTGCTTGATTAATTTACTTTGTTTAAAGCTTTAAAACTCAGTGGCGTTTCTGGGACATGCTCGTTATGCAATCTGGAATTGTTGCTTACACATGGACCTCTGGTACGAAACAAAACCTCCACTCTGAATAAATCATGAACACACAGCTGCCTTCTTTTGCTGAAGTGAACCTAAACTTGATACGCTGTGCATAATTCACACATGAACCGTGTGCTTACTGAGAAAGCTATAGAAAAGCATTCTATACATCATATTTCAGTAAAAATTCACAAGCAAAAGAGAGTGCCTGGGGGTGGGGGATGAGCCAGTCTTCTCCAGTCATGCAACAGAAAGGCTTAAAAATGCACGCACCAAGGCCTGCTTAAGAAATGGCATTATATCAAAATTTTATAATCTGCTTACATCAGAAAACTCACAAAATAAAGCTGAAACAAAGATCTGGAAACTTAAATCTTAGCAGAGGATTGAAAATCAGCTTGTGCTGTAATGCATAACAGATGGTGAATACACGTGTCAGATTAACTCGTAACTGGTTAATGCGCACATATGTAGCACCTGCCAAGTGGTAAATTGGTAAGATAAAAAATATATGCACTAAATTCACAGCCGCTAAAGGAATACTTATATTCCCTGTATTTGTTTTAATTGCTGTTATGTTTGCTCTTTTCGTTCATTTCTTCTTGATCTTTTTGCCAGGAGGGATAAAGAGTTCACACATCTACATGTCAAATGATTATTTTATACCTGATGAGGGTAAAGCTTTTACATCTTGAAACAGGACTGGGTAATTCATTTTTCCCCCAAGGGTCCATATTAGAAATTGGGGTTGCTGTAGATGGCCTCTACCTATAGCTCAACTCACTTTTGCTCATTTTATAAGCTTATTGGTCCGTCCCTCCACAACAGTCCTAATTTCTCATGTGGCCCCTTGGTAAATATTAATTACTAATCCCTCGTCTACTGTGAAAACAACAATAAAGCTAACAAAAACAAAACATTGTCATAGCTTCCATGTTGGAAAAATGAAGCCAATGCATAAGTGCCTTAAAGCTGGATCGTGGTATTGCCTACTCATTCAATGACTAACAACTTGCCAATCACAAATCATTAGCAAGTTAGCAAGTGGTTCCCAGTCAGACCCATCTTTTCAAATCACATCCGTTTTCTGCAACCAAGATGGTGACAGTGAAAAGGAACTTCAAAAACCAATGAAATTTTCACAGCAGCCACTAGGGCTGTTCGATATAACGATATATACCGGATGACGATATAAAAACGTCTATCGTTTAATTTTACGCTATCGTTTGTTTCATGGTGTCGCAAAAAAAAAAGTTTACGGCAATATTTTTTCATCGTGTTGATGGTCACTGTAGTGGCTATATTAATTTCTTATATTTAATATAACCACACTACGGACGGAAAAGCGCATGTATTTATACGTTGACGTTAGCAACAACGACGGTAAAACCATCGCGTCACGTGTCCGCTTGTTTATGTTCCACATAAACCTTTCACAATAAAGCTCAAGATTCTGTTGAGACTTTTCAAAATAAACTGAATCGCGTGAAAGGGTATGCAGAGTATTTATGGATGAGAAGCAAAAAAAAGAGCCGCCAGGTGCTAACAAATAAATCTTAGACTCAAACGTTAGAACAGGCTTTTCCCCGCAGCACGCTGTGTAATAAATACTCGCAAAGAAAACGGCGGCCGTTACAACTTATGTCTAAAAATGTATCGTTTCATGCATCGGTACCGTTGACTCCAGGTACATGACGCCCAGCTGGAAACACTCCACGCAAGTCGAGCTGCCCGAGATTCACAGAATTTACAAAAAAAATGTAAATTTTTTGTGATTTATATCGATAGATGTCTTATATGAGATTTTGGTCATATCGCACAGCCCTAACAGCCACAGCCATCTTTAATACTGTCTATGGTTACAACATGAAAACGGAGCATCACAAAATCTTAGAGACAATCCTACTGCGTGCCAACCGCTTGCCTCATTATCAGAATTTACTACAGAGATGAATTCTACAACTTCTTATTTCAGTTTCTGGATTTGCAGTTATTCATCAGGGCTGATGTCTGTGACATTCAGTATTCAGGAACTCTTTTTTTTTTTTGAAGGGAACCCTGTCGGGAGGGCTGATAGACAGGAACGGCTACACTCCTGTGTGGAAAGATCATCCCTGACCTGACCATTATTCACTGCATCATTCAGAAGTCCATAATCAGTCCAAGATGCTGTAGAACACTTTACCTAGCTGAGTCATTTTCAAATATTTCTTGATATTTAAACTCCAAAGCCTGCTGTTGATCTTAATGTTGATCTAAAACATGATGCCGCCCTTCCTGTCTGGAGATGCAGATGTGGGAAAGAGACCAACGCACCGCAGATGACACTACACAAGAAATCAGAATCATCAGTACATCATCCAAGCAGGATGTTTAAACAGGAATTTACTGCAATAGGATATTTATTATTTCTCTGAACTAACTGCATTTTGTGCTGTTGCATTTTCACATTATTACATATTAAATATTAAATGGCAAAGCTAATCAAAGTGGAAGAAGTGGAAGTGGGGTTTAATTATGTCATGTTAAACCCATTTGTATTCTTTAAGTTTTATTGTCTAAAAAAGGAAATCATAAGACTTTTAATATTATGAATATTAAATTAATTAAATATAAATACAATATTATTGTAAATACCCTGGTTAATTTCTTTTCTTGTTGTTTAACAAAATATACTCTTGAAAATGCACACACGCACGGTTTTAAATGTGTGGTTGCAATGTGGTCTTACCTCGTCTGGCACAGATGAGCTCATGAACACCACAGTTCCTCCCCCCTCCTGTGAGAAAGACGATGTAAAGCTGGGAGTCAGAGTTTTAAATATGACTTTATGCAATGTAGAAACATATGGTCTGTCCTCAGGTTAAATGAGACAGATGAACATGTCTGCAAACATAAAACCAATAGGCTTGAATGACCTTGTTTGCTTTTCGTGGTCTCTGTTTCTCTGTCTTTAATATATTGATGGGTATATTAGCCTATAGAGCAGTGTAGGCTATCATTAATCATCTCTATACCAGTAATAACCACGGGCCACTACAAAGGAACACTTTTAAAAATGCACTCTGCCACAGCTACTCTGAGGCTCAATGATGTCAAGAAGTCATGCATATTAAAGGCAGTAATTATAGCTCCATGCATTTTTTATAAGGCAACTAATAACTCATTACTGTGATGACTGGCATGGATTCTACAAAGTAATTTCCTGTTTTATTTTGTAATTCCACTTAGCTATGTTGCCTTGTCAGTTTTACTCTGTGTCTCTGTTTTCCGGACATTTCTTTTAATAACGCCTCTTTTTAATTAGCTGTCATTGTCGCTTGTTTATGCATCTCCTGTAAAGCTCTTGCCACTGGCCTTCAGTTCCCAGTCGAGCATTTTTTATTATTGCTTCTCCGTATCCTTTCCTGTAAGTTTTGAGCACAGGGTGGGTTTTGTATTCTAGTTTGATTTTTCTGGAGACATTTACCGCACTGTTTGCTTTGAACTGCCTTCCTGTGTAATCCCTTATTACTCGCCTAGTCACCAAAAAAAACAAAAAAATCAATTAAAAAGGTAGGGTTCATTGATAGGCGCATTTTAGCCTTATGCTAAACAAGAAAATAGAATATTTCATCTTTCAAATAAATGCTCTTACATCTATTTTAGCCTTGTAGTTCTGTGGTTGTAAGGCTTTCCTTTTCGGTATGTTAAATAGAGGAAAAAGTCCATGTACAGTGACAGATGTGAACCCAACCCTTCAACAAGTCACTAAAAGTTCCTCTGTCAAATTGCTATATTTGGGTCGGCTCCTACAACTATAAGCAACAGCGTAGAAATTAAAAAAATAAAATTACATGAACTATTTCCTCGACAGATGCAAAAGCCCAGGCATGAGTTGCTTTGCTGGAAAATTATCAACATGATTTTGTAACGCAATGCAATACGCTGCTCTGTTTGGGTTACGGAGAAATAAGTTTTAAGATTTAGTATTTTCACTGGAATACAATTTCATAATGTGTCAACTGGTTGTTTTACATAATCGCTATGAGGCTTAAGTTAACAGTGCTTCCTCTCCTTCACATCCCCAAGTTTTTACAGTGACACATAATCTCTCTTTGGCTGAACAGTTCAGTATTGAGGCTCCAGTATCACCATTAATTAAGGTGTCTCTACTTAAGAGTTTGGCAAGGTCACGTCTTGGCTCTGAATTTAGGTTTATTATTAGATTAAAAATAGCGGCAATGTGTTTTATACATTCTGAAATTTGTTGCTGAGTTGTCTCAAACCAAGAAACAAAATTTTAGTGCATTAAGAATCCCTTCATAACGTTAAAAAAGGTGTATTAGTTTCTTCACATCCAGGACTGCACAAGATAGTAGAAGTGGCATGAGGTCTTGACTTTAGTGCCAGAGCAAAGAGAAAACTGTGACTGAGGTAGCAGACAGACCTTGAGCGACTCAATTCATTCTATTAATTCATTAGCAGAAATTCTCTGTTGTCTATTCTCACCAAACTTTAGTAATTCTTAGTGTACAACAAGTACTTGCCTTAAAAGATCAAAAAGAGATGGATTTTTACAATAATAGAAGTAAATGTTGTCACTGTCTGTCTGTGTACAGTTGTGACTCATATTCTGCTTTCACTGAGCCAGACTTTAGGTTATATTTCTCCATATTTTCTGAAGGTCCTACAGAGACTTTCTATGGAAACTGCCTGTTTTTCCACTCATTTTTAGTCCAGTTCTCATATCTGACCATTTCCAGAGAATTGCTTTTTTTTGTTAAGCCACTTAACACCGACCTATTAGTTAATATAACAATGCCTCCACATCAGTGCTGATACAGAAGGAGAAGAAGTCAAAACAGTAGGCAAAGAAATTGTTTTTTTCCACAGCATTTCAAACTGTTTCAACAAGTCCTGTGTATAATCTGCAAATCTCTGAACTTCTGTTCGCCAGCCACTGCATAGTAGGTGTGGTGAAGCCCTTACATTTCAACACTGGACCTCTCCACACGCTCATCCAATGATGTTCTAACATCAAGGTTTAAGACCAGCTTCTGGACCAGTGATTCCCAAAATGTGCCCTGGGAAGGTACTGCAGGTGGGCCGTGGTAATAACAGAACTTCAGTTTGAAATTACTCACAAGTATGTACAGTTACAAATTTATATAAATGTATTTATTCATATGAAAAGTATTAAAACTGGTAATATTTATAGACAACAGCATTTTGAATAAAATTTTCAAGGAAACATATCACCCTCTCTTATATTTGAATGGAGTAACGGTTTAAGATTCGTTGAGCCCCACAGATTTGCTGGTTTTTAAGTGGGCCGCAGCACTCTTGACTTTAGGAATGGCTATTCTAGACCAGTGGCATTACTGGAAAGGTCCCCAGGATGGGAATTTGGGGCAAGTGCCACCCATTGCTACCCTTCTGTACACGCCCCTGCTCAGTGACGCCAAGCTGCTGCAAATTTCATTAAAAATTTGCAATAAAACATCTAATTTAAAAAAATTACACTAAAATTCTTCTGGAGCTGTCGATCTTTAATTAAACCACACCACCTCTCTCAAGTGTCACTGCGCAGGAACAAGCGCCCGTGAAACAATAAGACCCGTATCCGTGACAGCACGGGACAAGGCACGAGCCTACTTTTTGTCGCTGCCTGGTGATGTGTCCCGGTCACTCTCACTAAAGCCTGTAGGAGACACTTTTCCCTCAGCATGAAGGCTGTTAGATCCGCTGCACATGTTAGCTATGAAGGTATCTACAGCACGTGCAGCCATCAAATAAAGTTTGACAGCAGCGGAGTGTTCTTTAAATATTACAACCTTATTCTTCCGCCAAGTTATATAGTTCTTTAACGGAAGAAAAACAAAAAGTCATGTGACGCTAAGCAGCGACATGCTAAGACTTTGTGTTAAAATATTCAAATTAATCGCTACGTGCTCACAGGTGTCCCATAACTGACGCTTTTTCTGCCGTCTAAAAACATCCCTAGTTTAAAATCAAAGCACCGGGACTGCCTGCTTGTCTCGGCTTACTCGCGAATCACTTCACGTGCACATCCCGAGAAGATAATGAGACCTCAGCGGTCCTGCATCAGTGCGGGTGTCCGCACTTCAGCATCAGCCCCGCGCCCCCGGAGCACTGCGGTATACTCGCCGCGTGAGTTACAGAGAAACTGGACCAGAAATTACACACTCGGTGAATACCGCGTGAGATTATGGAAAGACGTCCTCCTTCAGCCCCGTGCAAAGTTTCCCACGAGTCCCGCAGGACACCTGAGAGCGAGTACCTACCGTCAATCGCCATGATGCTCCGTCCCGGACTCTACCAACTGTAGGGGGGTGTGGGGGTGTGATGGAGGCGGCCGGTCATTCATTTGTGTGTGTGTGTGTGTGTCACAGAGAGCTCGAGAGAGGTTGTGTAACAGTTCTATATGTATATGTGTTTATATTTAATTATATAAAACGGGCTACAAATAATATGTGCAGTATAACTGTATTATTGATGTAGGTTGGTTATTTTTGTTCTCCATGGTAACATTCATTTGGATTTCATTCATTTGTCCAGTTGTAGTAACCTACACTTTAGAAGTCTGCTGTTATCCTACATTATTCCAGTTATTCCACCTCATTTCTGGGGCAAATATTGTGCGTTTAACTGCAGTCCAATAGCACTCTCTTTCCAAAAAATTGTAATTGTTGAATAAAAAAAACCTAAGACCGGATATTGATAAGATAATGATAAATGCTTCTGTTTCTTCTGGAGGAGGGACCCTCCTGCTTCCTCACTTGATCATGAGAAGGCGTAGCCCATCTTCCTCTTTTTATCTCCTCAAACCTCTACCTCCCCCTCTCCTTCCACCTCTCCATCACGCTCCATTTTTTTCTTTCTCCCCTCCCTTCTTCATCCTTTTTCTTTTCTTTTTTCACCCTCGCTTAACTTATGCTTAACTAGCAATAAATATAATCAACCATATTTTTACTTGTGCCAAATCAGTGTCTTCATTCAAGAATAATTCATCTTAAGAATAAAAACAACAAATGTGTGATGTGTGTGTTGATGGACCGGCACACATATGTTTTACATTTTAGCAGTATCTGTTGTGATACGTCTGAGAGTGAAGTTAAGTAACGTGGGTTACTAGTGGTTCCGAGAATATTTAAAAGTGGAATGGGAGCCAGAGCCTTCGGCTTTCTCTGCCTTCACGATTAAGCTTAAAACTTTCCATGTTGATAAATGTAACTCTATACACCACACCCTGTCCAAGTATTGTTGCTGACTATGTCCTTCCCTTTACGACCACAGTGTACCCATCTTCTCATGGCTGCTTCCAGCAGGACAGCATGCTGTCTCACTGCGCTCAAATGGCCTTCACACGCACCACATCTCAATCCAACAGTGCACCTTCAAGGTGTTTTGGACCCGTAGATTCACATCATGAATGTGCTGCTGACAAATTTGCAGCAACCGCATAAGGCTTTCATGCCAGTATGAACATGTCTGAAGAATGTTTCTAGCACTGTGTTGAATCTGTGACATGAATGATTAAGACAGTTACGAAAGCAATAAAAGAGTCCAGCAAGTGGATCTAATATTGCCTGTGAGCTCAATAAAATAAAATATAGCAGAAAAACAACGCCAGATCAGTTTCTCCTCGTTGTTAACAAACAATCAAGCGTTACCCCACACTGCTGACGTCACTACGGGAAGTCACGCCCATTAGGCTTCCCCTTACTTTACATTTCCGCAAAGTTTTGGAGTTGTGGCAGGCTTCCCTTAATCGGGTTTATTAAAGTTTTGTTTATAGACATTTATAAGCTAAAAGAAAAGATGAGTGAAATTAAGCCCAATGATAAAGGGTCGAGTGAAGAGAGCGCCGAGGAACAAGACTGGGCAGCGGCTAAGGCTGCTTTCGACAACCTCAAATCTAACAAACCCAGACCTGTGAGTGTTTTAATGCTATTTTCCTTTTCGTTAGCATGTTTGCTGTGTTATATACTTTCACGAAGGGTTGTTTGGGTAACAAACCCCTGAACATGTCTTGCATTTCTTTTTTCTCATTGTTCATGCACCCCCAGCCCAAACCCAAGAATGCAGTCACCATCGCCGTCTCCTCTCGCACTCTCTTCAACATGAAGGCCGAGAGGAAGATCTTTGAGGAAGAGGGCTTAGAGAAGTATGTCGCTTTCCAGCAGGAACATGAAAACGAGCCCCTAAAACCAGGACCTGCTTTTCCCTTCGTCAAGGTAGGCCTGGGCCCCTGTACTGTCAAACCTGCTGTGCAGGGCGTGTCCCCTCAGAAGTGTTCATTCACTATTACAACTGTCTGTGATCACATAGTTAAAGCCAGGGAATACTTATTGATAAACAGTAATAGCTAACAAGGGGCTGCATGTCTATCCCTACACCTAAGAGGAGGTGGTGTAAATGCAAGTGTTTGGCTGTTGTCACTGCTAGAGCAAACATGGCTAAAATAAGAGAAATACCTAACACCGCACCAATTGCTTAATATTTAACTTCTTCATTGCTTTAAAACCGGTTTTACTACTTGTTACAATGACATGGTACAAGCTAGGAAATCAAATCATTTTTCAACAAAGAAGACTGAGAAGTTGTTCCTGTAAAGCCTGATAGGTGCTGAGAGCTGATGTTTGCACATGTTTATCAGGTTCATTGTCTCACAGAGAGTTATTTTAAAACACTTCTGGTTTTCTCGTTTGACAGTCACTGTCCCTGTGGTTCATAATGAGTGCTTCAACTTTGCTGGCACAGCTGGTACCATAGCCACTCCTGCCATTCATAACAGCCAAACTGTCCAAACACAGAGCATTACAACATTAATGAATTTGGTACTAAATGCAAGGTTAATGTATTAGGTTGAAGTCATTTTACATAATAAATTATCAGCACAGTGTGTTTTTGTGCAATAATATACAAAGGGCCCTATCATCATTAATACATATATACTTTCTATTCCAACAGTTGACTGTCGGATAATAACACATGGATGAAAATATACTGGTAGTGCCCACAGCATGGAATAATAAATGTGACTTTTTTAATAGTAATTTAATAGTAATTTCTCATATGCATGCAGTGGGAGTAGGGAGCAGGTCAAGGAGAGTCTGGAGAGGCGGAGTTATGCACTGGAGAGAAGAGGAATGAAAGTATGTAGAAGCAAGACAGAATACCTGTGTGTGAATAAGTGTAAGAGTGAAGCTGTAAGGAGGAGAGGTAGTGAAGGTAGATGTGTCTGAACCATCCAAATCAACAGACAGTTCACAAGAGAGGTGCAGGAGAGTGCAGGCAGAGTGGAGTGAGTGGAGACGAGTGTCAGGGGTGATTTGAAACAGAAGGATCGCAGCAAGAGTGAAAGGGAGGGTTTACAAGATGGTAGTAATACCTGCTATGATTTGGAGATGATGGCACTAATAAAATGGTAGGATGGAGGACCTCAGAGAAGGTTCCTGGATGCAGTGTGAAAGAGCTGGCGTGAAAGAGGATGTGGCTAGGGATAGGGTGAGACGAAGGTGAATGATCCACTGTGCCAACGCCTAAAGGGAGCAGCTGAAGGATGAAGATCAAGGGGGAAAAACTATTCATGGCATCAAGAATTATAATGTTGTAGGAAGTTTTTCTTTTTTCACTAAGTAGTTAAAAGTAAAGACAGACAAGAATGTGATGAATATAGTAAAGGTCAAGCCAGCTAGGAATTAATCTATTAAGTCATTGCTGGCAGCACTGCCGGTGCACCCATGTGCTATGTATCACCAACCAATCACCGCTCTATAAAGTTTATATTTGTTCCCATTTTTGGCAAATTAGCTCCATTAAAAATATACCAAATGATATACAGGCAACTATCATTCAGTTGCTTTGATACTGGAGAAAATGTGAAATCGTGATGACCTGTCTCGCTGTGAGCCCTCAGAAGATTTATGGACATTTTATGGCAGACATCAGAGTAATGTCTCGGGAAAGTGTCCCACAGAATCTAAAAATATATGCGTAACCTTTCTGTGTGCAGATCTGACCAAGCTGTGACTTTGAGAAGTAGTGCAAATTAAGTGCTAAAGGTTAATTGTCTTTAACCCTTGAACCATTCTGCTTCCTCGTGGATAGGTGCACAAAATCCTCAGCGCTCTAATGCGTACTCATAGCACTCATGCAATATCCTTGCTTTGGGTGTATAACATGGTTTGTTTTCTTGTGCCTTCTTAAGGCGCTGATGAATGTCAACACTCAACTGAGGGAGCTCTATCCAGACAACGAGGAGCTGTTTGATATCGTCTTAATGACCAACAACCATGCCCAAGTGGGAGTGCGCCTCATTAACAGCATTAATCACTATGGTATGCTGCGTCGAGGTCTGAGCGTGGAGTGTGATGTTGGATCAAGTCTAGCAATTGCGCGTCTAAAATGAGGAAGTCTTTCTTTTTCTGCACATCTTACTTGTTTTTTCTCCTTGCTTCAGATTTGACCATAGAGAGATTCTGCATGACAGGAGGGAAGAGTCCTATTGGTTACCTGAAGGCCTACCTGACAAATCTTTACCTCTCCAAAAGTGCAGACAAAGTCATACAGGCCATAGATGAAGGTAAGTGATGTTGGTCTAATATTTTAATCAGTACTTTGCAGTCTTGGACTTCCTTCACCACCTTCTAGATGTTTAAGTACTTCTTATATTTACAAGCCTCAATGTTGACTTTGTGACTCATTCACGCTTCAGAGGGAAATCTCGACTTCATACTAAACTGCAAGAAATAGCTGGTTGAAGGCAGCATGAGATTTACAGCCCGCCCACCATTCAAATGAACACAGAATAAGCTTGTGTGTTAACCATGATATTTATTTAAAACAAGGTGAATTAAGGGCTCTTGATAGGCTCAATTTATTGTGTACATACTATATACTGTTTAGAGATTTTAATCCTTGCTTCGCTTACCTTTCATCAGGAATTGCTGCTGCCACAATGTTCACGCCGGACACAGAGCAGGAGCTAAGCGACACTCAGTTGAGAGTGGCGTTTGATGGTGACGCTGTTCTCTTCTCCGACGAGTCAGAGATCATTGTGAAGCAGCATGGCCTGGACTCTTTCTTTGAGCACGAGAAAGCTTTTGAGAACAAACCTCTCGCTCAGGTAACATATGGTTGTTTCCATCTTCTCCTACATCGCTGATGATTTTTTTCTTCCTTTTTATTTTGTTCTTCAGGAAACAAGAAGTGAGCATTTTCAAAAAGTTTAAGGACACACATAGAGTGCATAGTTATAGCTTACATAAAATAGAAGATGGGCTTTGCCCATGCCCCTCCAAACCTGTCTCAGGCATGCCTTTACCCACACCTCACCATGTGGGATCATTTCAGCCCAGGCGTCACCTGAAGACTTTGCACTGCCACTGCAAAGACAATAGTGGTGTAACAACATACACAGAAATTTACATTAACTGCTTACATTTAGAATCTAGAATCTAGATTCTAGATTTTTGTTCTGTGAGGTTCTATCTAGAGTCCAGATAGAACCTCACAGAACAAAAATCCCTCCACAAATACTGACCTAGTTGGTGCAGGATGTGGCAACATAATCAAAATACAACCAGTTGGCATATGGCTACGTCCCCTATTGCAGATATATATATTCTGTCCATCTGTGCAGACTGACTCAGATCCATTGCAACATGTTGGAGACAGGTTGCAACCTGTGCAATTACCTTGCAATCAAAAGTGGTCACCCAGAGGCTGAGAGTGTTCCATGCTACTTGTAATTGAACGCCATATCCCCCCCAAAAAAGCAATGCTATCACCGGGGCAACTGCTGATGATCCTTGTGTTATTAGGATGTTGTCCTGTATTTACTGTTGCATGACTGAGCCACTAGTCAAATACTATAAGTGTAGCCATTCACACTTTTTAACAAGTGTTTTGCTCTTTGTTTTTGTAGATAGTTTCACTGTGCAGTCATGGTGAACTGTTGTTTCAGAAGCTGACTCGGTATCAGTAGACAGTACTGGCTGTCACCGCATACTAATGCACCCTACTAGATTCCTCATTAATTACAGTGCAAGCTGCTGATATGAGCATATTACGCTCTGAGAATTATCTGTGGGGTTTATGCACCCCCTTGTGAGTTTGTAAATATGTTTCACATCATCTGAAGCATTTATTTTCCTTGTGTGTGCTTGTGGTTGTGTATATACTATCTGTATTATCCGTCCAGATTACAAGCAGTAGCAGTTTTTCAGTAACTGTGATGTTCTCCACTCAGTGCAACCATCCATCGAATGGAAAGATGATTTAAAAGAGAGGGGGCTCTATGTAAATAAAAGCAAACACATTGCAGTGGATTTCTTCAAATCTAACCTATCACACACAGCTTTTTATCTTCACAGTCCTCATTTTAAATTCAATTTACTTTTATTCTTTGACTCTTTCAGGGACCATTAAAGTGTTTCCTGGAGGCCCTGGGAAAGCTCCAGAGAAAATTCTATGCCAAGAACGAGCGTTTGAACTGCCCCATCCGAACCTTCCTGGTCACGGCCCGCAGCGCTGCCAGCTCTGGAGCTCGTGTCTTGAAGACCCTCCGCAGCTGGGGCCTGGAGATCGACGAGGCTCTCTTCCTGGCGGGGGCTCCGAAAGGGCCCCTGCTTCAGAAGATCAGGCCGCACATCTTCTTTGACGACCAGATGTTCCATATTGAAGGGGCCACGGAACTGGGAACCATATCCGCACACGTCCCCTATGGAATCGGACAAAAGTACCACAAGGGCAAACTCATCGAGCAGCCTAAAAAAAAGGAATAACCTAAGAAAGGTTAAAAAAAATAATATTACACTCGCACTACTTTTGCTCCAGATTAAATATTTATATTCATAAAAAAATGTCCATTAAAGGAATCCTAATTTTTAAAGGATTTTGCTCATGAATTGGCAATAAGCATTTTCCTCATGAGAGGGAATAACTGCTGAACAGGAGAATGTATTTTCACACCAGAGTTACACTAGGTGCTTTACTTTCACTTACTGCTGTCGGGGAAAAGCAACCTTTTGGTTGGTTTTAACGTTTGTGCTTACCACTTGAAAGATCTGCAGAATAAGTTTTCTGCTGTTTTTTTTTATTTTTTTTATTATGTTCATAAAAAAAGGTTTATCTCTTTTATCTGTGAGGTTTTTGGCAAATACATATATAAATATATACATATAAAAGTACTGGTACAGATCACCAATTCTATTATTTTTGGTGTTTGGCAAAATCCTCACCCATTTCATATTTTGAAAGGGATTTTAGGAGGTAGAATAACTTCAGCTTACAAGGAGCGCTGATGCTGTTTCTGTGTGTTACTGTACTCATTTATTTTTGAAGTGCCACAAAACTTGATCTTGTTCTGTAGGCTGTTTACGCTGAGTCTGTGTGTCAGCCAACAAGCTGTAACCAGACTTTCTAGGATGGACTGACTACATCTACGTATGCCTTTGTATATGTTTGCAGATATTTATGAAATTTATATTGCATAAATATGTACCTTAATGGTCTGCATAACTAAATGTCAGGAAGAAGTTGCACAGATACACTCGCATGTTTTTATATGCTGGTATATTTAATCTTTTTCATTTTTGTACTCACATTGTGGTAACACAATGATAGCTTGTCTACACCATTTGACTTTTCTATCAGCGAGTAGTTGGATAAATAAAGGAATGCGATGAAACCCCAGTTGTTGTGTTTTGACAGTGTTGGGTAGTACCTAACTGCACGTACTGTAATTATTTGGAGGCACTTTATCCTGCTTTATTCTTCATTTGACATAAAAATGTACTAAAGATTCTCTCAGATTGTTGTGTTTAGGCAGAGTTTGCCTAGTGAGAGCAACATCTTTCTATAAAAGAGCTACAGAGCTGCTTTTTTCTTTTCTTTCCTTATGTCAGGATGCTTCTGATTTATCTCGAGGCCTTTTGAGAAGGCCTGACTGACTCACACACAAACAGATTAATGGCACTTAGTGTTTATACTAATATTTCATATTTTTGGCACACAGGTTATTTGCTTTAAAAAATGACACATTATGTATATAATACCTCGGTATTTATAATTTAATAGGATTTTGGTTGCAGAGCTTTTACATTTAAAGGTATTTTTGTCCACCGCTAGGTGGTGCTATTTACCTGTAAGTGCTCCTCTTTACATTCAGGGCCTCTGGGATAGTCTTTCTTTTTTTTTTTCTTTTTTGTTTAATTGAAAGAAATTTTCATATACAAAACAAGTCAAGGAAACATTTCAAAAGGTGTGTGTGCGTGTGCACTTTAGTTTTTAACAATATATAGTATTTAAAGGAACACACTCCACTTTTTTTGGAAATAGGCTCATTCTCCATCTCCCTCAGAGTTAACAATGCAGCGTCTTCTTTCTAAATCTGTAGGTTAACAGGAATTTGGAGCGGGATCTTAAGGGATGGGGCGTGGCCAGGATTTTTGCTGGAGGCGCCATAACAGCAGGCCAAACAAATGCTTGCTGTGTGTGGACACACAGACACGCATACACGTTTACACACACAAACCATCATATAGAAGAGACATTTCTGAATAGGGATTTTGTTTCTGTTTTTTGTTAAAGAGACATGAAAGACCTCAACTTAGGGTTAAGTGTATAAACTTGAACTTGAAACATCTTTATGATGCAACCGAAAGAATCATGAATCTGAAAAGCTACATGATTTTTCTGGATTTTATTTTTGTCGACTTATGAAGTTATATATATTGTTTTGTATATTTTTGAAATTTCTTAAGGAGAAGATTGCTGATTGGTCCTAACCAATTACTGTATAAAAGATGAACGACACGACAGCACTTCCTCCCATTGTGCAAAAATGAAGCCAAAATATCCAGCTTGTGGGAGCTGCCATGTTCCACTTTTGGAGCCAGAGTCTGCTCAGTAGTAACTCGTGGTGGAGCGTCTCTGCCCACACACCCACTGGACGTGACCGTGAACACGCCCCCTTACACTTTTTACATAGCCCGGCTGCTCTGTCTCTCATTCTGCAGTGTATGGGTAAAATTTATCATACAAAACATGCACTCTGTGCAATATGGATTAACGTTACTGCTGAAGATGTGAGAACATCTGATCTCTGAAAAAACAACTGTTAATGAAGCTAGAAAAACACACCCACGTCTTGATCCTTAAAAAAGCATATTAATATATAGTAAAAGCCAATCAGAAATAAGTAGAAGTAAAAGGCTTCAGCCTACTAATATTAGTCAATAAAATACATTCTCTGCATCAAAAGTGATGAGTTAAGGATGGAGGCATTTGGCCCCGGGGTAGACCCAAGTCAGGCTGGAGAGATTATATCTCTTGGCTGGCCTGGAAACGCCTTGGTGTTCATATTCATATTAATATTCTTATTCTTCTATGACAAAAAAGTACAAGTGTTCATTTAAAGAAATAAACAGAGCAGTAAGAGATGTTTTTTTATTTTATTTTTTTTTCTTTATTTTCCTTAGCCGAAGGCCGTGTCGTTTGTTTTCTGACCTGGGAGTTGGATAGTCCTGGCTCAGGGACTTTTTTGGACGCCCTGTGTCACTACTGTTTCTGGCCTCTTGTTGTCTTTTGGTGTGTTTGGTGTGTTTTCAGAGGTTTCACTCAAGGTCATATTGTTCATTTTCTTAACTAGGAGTCGGATAGTGCTTGGCAAACAACTTTTTTGGCTGCTCTGTGTCACTGGTGCTTGTCCTGGCCTCTTGTTGTATTTTGGAGTGTTTTTGAAGGTTTTGGTATCACTCGAGGTCGTAACGTCCATTTTCTCAACTAGATGTTGAATAGTCCTTGGCGCATAACTTTTTTGGATGTTCTGTGTCACTGGTGCTTGTCCTGGCCTTTTTTCCTTGGTGGAGAGCAGCTGTCGTGACTTCTGCAATTCTGTGCAACATAATTCGGGCCGCGCTTCCTCTTGAGTGGAAGCTGGAAATGTGTTTCCACAGAATTTGGCTCTGGGTTTTGGTGGTCCATTGTAGTAAAACCAGCTTAAGCTTGTTGGCTTTTGTATAGTAAGCATGTTCTTATTAGTAAATACTTTAAAGTATTTACGATAAGATTTAACAACGGTGTGGGTACTGCTTTACAAACCTTATTATAATTATTAAATGAAACGTCTATTTTACCCTTATCAATAAATTATTCATAAGATAGCAAGTTTCCGTTTTTATCAAGCAGATCAACAACAAAACATACACCGCTATCATACCAGTCTGATTTAGATAAGGACTTCTTATTGATGACTATAACCCTATTATTCTTTTACCATTTTTTTCTATTTTTCTATTTTACCATCTTGGTAAATCATTTTTTTAGGCAAGCTATGGCATTTCCTTCCCAGACTTGATCCTTCATCCATGATTATTACGACAGCACTTGAATGCACATCTTCAGTTACCTGTTTGACTTACAGCCTTAAATTTTTTCAGAAGGAGTCACTTTCTTGCAAAAATAAATCTGTTAAGGGCCGCTACAGAATATTTCTGCCTTCCATGTTCAATCGTCTTAGATGTGCATGACGGAGGGAACCACAAGGGGGCGCTCCAGCTTAACTAGATTAGGTTAGCCGTTACATTTCCTGCATATAGACTCAGCTGTATAGAGAAAAAAATATAGTAACACACGCATAGTTTAGAGAAGCCCATTAAAAGCCTTAAAATCATCCTACCAATGCCATCATAACAATGCTGAACCGTACAAACCTACAATAAGTCCTCTTTTTAGAATACCAAGTTCCCTTTCAGCACATTTCCAGGTATCAAAATATCACTGCCAAGCGCAGAAAGAACAGCGAAATGCAAATCACCGTGTTCTCACTGAACATTAAATCTAATTAGAAGTTAATGAACTATATCCTGCAGCTTCAGATATATTAGAATATCTGAGGTTTACCATTCTTGGACTGAGATTGCAGAGATAATATGTGGTATATGAAATAAGAACACATTTTATACACACTGACAGTGAACCCTCTCGCTGCCGAAAAGCCAGTCAGGCCATTAAAAAAAGGTCGTCTGTGGTGGGAAGGTGTAATTAATTCTGAAATTGGTTGCAGCGAAAAATGACGACAGGGAAAAGGAAAGATGATTTTCAAGGTTTAAGTCCACTAGATTTAATCTATACCGTGTATGGACTGATATAACTAGATTTGGAGGTACATGCAAACATATATGATATATACGTTATAGCTGATTCCACACGATTTTTCTTCTTTTTCTTCTTCTCAAAACCTAGTGCTTATATCAAAATTTGGTGCTTTTATCAAAACCTGGTTCTTATATCACCCAGAATGGCAACAGGTGGCTCGAAGATTATGGTGCGTAATGCAAATATCACTTAATGCAATCTCAGGTTGTTTGTCAGAAGTAGATTTAAGAAAATGGTTACAGATGTCTGAACATGATTCTTTGTAACTCTAAACTTCAACCTCAACTCGTGCATCATTTGAGGCCTTCATCGCCCAAATGAGTCTTTACACAGCTTTTTCCACCTGTGCACTCTTACTCACTGAGACCTTGAAACCAGTAAAGATGTTAAAATAAATGAATAAAGATAACATTGAAAAACAGAAAACGATTTACATTTATGGAACAAAATGTAAGTAGCATGTCATGTTGTATTAAGCCAAGGCTAAGGTGGAGTAAAGAATTTTTAGAGTTACTATAACAGGAAAAGTGAAAAATGTGGCTATGAAAGATATTGAAGATTAAATATAAAGTGACTTAAATGAGTAAAATAAATTTCACTAAGTACACTTAGCAGATTTTTACAGATTTTTTGTGTCCCTCTTTCTGTTTTTGTAGAGCTTGAATTACTGCCAGCATCGCTGCCAATGTGAGGTTTTTTTTGGGGGGGGGGGATGCTCACTCGGCAGAAGATATTTTTTTAATTTGATCATATAGTTGAGTTATTCATCTTGTCAGGGGAGTAGCTTTGCAACGAAGCAAGGTTTTGTCAGGCAGAAGAAGTGTGTGCATCCCTGAGAGCTGGGACCAACTGGCTGTTGCCATGGATACTTGGTGCTGACACCACAAGAACTGTGTAGGTTTGTTGAAGATATAATTAATAACAAAGGATTAGAGGCAAAGGTAGCATGGGGCTCAGTATGAGAAACCTCATCACACAGTTACTATAATTGGCACCCTTTCCGTGTGTGTGTGTGTCTGTCCGTGTAATTGTGTGGACACCGCAACAAAAGTTCTTGAAAAAAACAAAAACAGTAGCACCCTCATTCTCTGCTGTCGCATTTATCTTCTTGACAAGCAATTTGCTCTAAATATGTTCCCTTGGTTTGAGTTTCAGAATGTTTTTTGGAAAGTAATTTATTTGTACCTGCATTACCGTGATTGGCCCATTGATGCATATCCTGGAGATCTTGGGAACATTTATTAGACATAATTAGATAATTGATATGTTTTTATGATACCGTGGCTTTCACGTCGCTGTGCAGAATCTTAAATATGGAACATGTTTACAAGGAGTAATGTACAGACTTAATGAAGGCAAAAGGCTTTATAACAATATGAATCAATGGATACTGGATGTGCAAAGAAAGAAAGAAAGAATTTGTTAATCTGTAATTTTTCTGTTGTGTTGGCTGCAGCGTTTTTAATTGCATTTTTCAGAAACTACAGTCATCCTAATATCCTAATCATGTCTTTTCTTTTTAGATAGGCTTATTTAATATAAAAGATTTACAGACCACAGGAGTGTGTCTAAAGTTACAGCTTGGAGTGGCCATGATTTTCCCCATCATATATACCACTGGACTAGTGCTTCTTGAGATTCAACACATTTCATACTTTAGTTTTAATAAAACAGGTGCAGGTTGCACAGCACGTTCAAAAACTATGAGAAATCACTTGGTTAACCGACTGTCATAAGTTCAACCAATGGTTTTGCTAATGCAACACTTTCATTTTTCAGTGAAATTTCAAAGTCTTCAGTTGTCTCCAGCATTTCAGTAAAAGTCTCCATGAAACCACTGGCTTACCCATCCTAGCTACTTTTCCATTTTCCATTTTTGAGCAGTTTACTTAATTTATTTGTTATGTTTAGCTTATATGTAAAACCGTTTGACCCTTTTTTCTTGCAGTTTCAGTAGTTAATATATTAGCCAACAGTCCACAATTTCACAAATTTATTAATTATATAATTAATTATATATAACCCTATTATATAACTATTTCAGTGATTTACCTATGCTGTTATCTTGCAGTTTTAGAAAGCAGTTTAACTCCTAGCCATATTTTATAGCTTCTGTAGCTTCTTAAAGTGTTTACCCCAATGATTGTATGCAGTGTATGATTTATCAAGTTTAGTTATCAATTCCGTTTGTTTATTTATACTATTAGCTAATAGTTTTTTTGTTGGTTTTTTTTTTACTATTAGCTAAACCTTAGCTGGTGATTTTAGCCATATATTATATATTCCCTTTTTGACCTTTCCTATTACTGTTTTTTGAGGCTTTTGGTCTTTCCTGTGACTTATTTCTACAATCTTCAACCGAATAAGCAGATGAATAAACAGAAATGTCAGCAGTGAGTTGTCCCTACTATTTTAATTGAAGAAAAAAGACAAATTAATAGTCTAAACAAGAGAGACTTATATAGCAAGCACTGAAGTGACTTGTTGTAAAACACTGTGTGATATAATTTCCTTGTGCAGTAATGAGCTACAAATATATTATGTCCAAACAAATCCTGTATATTTTGATACTAGAGTGAGGACACTTTCAAACTGCAGGAATCAATTTTTTTAACAGCCATTACAAGAAAGCTAAAAAAAAAATCCCCTTGGTGTTTAAAGATGCCATGCATAGATAAGCCATTTAAAAGAAAAGCAGATATGGTCGTAGGATGTGCTACACATAAGAGTTTGGATAATTTTAGAGCTTCTTCTAACCAGAAATATGGCAAAGGCAGGAAATCCCACACCATATCAATAAAAATGTCAGAGGCCTTTAAAGAGCAAAGGGTGCACATAGGGGGTCAGTAAACTTGCACATCAGGTGCATCATAGGAGGTGTTAAGTAGGTTCTTTTCAGTGATATAAGCATTCAGAAAGTGTAAAAGAAATCTGCAACAAAAGTAGCTATTAGCAGATATATTATTTTACTGATTTTTTTCAGTGATTCTTTCAACCATTTGGCTAGCAAAAGTTGCAAAAACGGTGAGAAATGTGATCACAGTAATTCCTTAATATTCTGTGAATCTGCAAAATGGTAAAATTGTTAAAAGGAAAAAGCAGCTTATCTTCACATTTGAGAACTGCAATTATGGAATGTTTGACATTTTTACATGAAAAATGACTCAACAATTGTGCGCACTCCTTTCGGCTTTACTCACGCTCATTGTTAGGTAACTACTGGCAAAGCAGAGCCTTTTTGTTTTCATTTACTTTTCAAAGCTGTCATATCATTGTAACAGGCCGAAACATATAGTGTTATCTGCTAAAATGTACTTAGACAAAAGTATTGTGCCATGAAACTAAAGTAGTTAAAAATGGTACTCAAGTGGAGTACTGTGAATGTACTTTCACCACTTTTTCTGTAAATACAATTATAGTGTGAGTTTGTGGTGATGAAGTTTGGATTTCTGCAGGTGGCGCTCACTTCTTCGTCTGTTCACCCGTGAAGTTGGTCAGCACTTGCGATAACAGCTCAGTGAATCTGCTGCACGATGCCACGCTCACCATTTGCTGTGTGACTGAGTTTGTGGAACACATTAAGTTTTGTGGCATTATTTGTTGAAAGAGGACTATTGTTAATCTACAGTATTCACATGAGGAATGTAGCTTTGCTGAACAAACTTTGATCAGGTGCAGAACTTTTGGTAGGTACCTTTTAAAGATTGCTGTTGTCTATGCTAACACACTGCCTGTTTGAAACAGATGCTCATCACCCTTGTGATATGCATTATGTGTTTCTGTAATTGCTGCCTGACTAGTGTTATTGCAGACCTAACTGTGTGTTCTGCAGGGATCCCAGGAAACCTATTTCTACACCTCCAGAATGAGCTGGCTCTTATTCAATTTAGCCTATTCTCATTTGATTGCACAGTGTGGTTCTCTAAAAGCGACCCCACAGGTCCGGAGGCATTGACAAGTGTCTCTGCATGAGATGGATAACTGAAGCCACATCGGCACACTGTTTCCTCCTTTTGGCCTTTCATGAGTGCACCTGTTAGATATTATCGACAGGCTCGCCTAAGATACAAAACACAGTTAGGAAGCTCTAGGCCTGAGCATCTAATACACATATCTAATGATGGGAAGAGTTCAAACGGTTCTCTGAAAATGATTTGAATGATTTGAAATCAATCACTTTTGCTCTGAAAATCCAAGGGGGAAAGAGAGGGAGTGAGCTTGGTGATAGCATGTTGCTGGTCCTTTTCTCAGGAGCTATTAATTCATTGGCACATTATATCATTTTGTAGGGTAAAAACATTAAATAGTGCAGAGTGGAAATAAAAGATTTGTTTTTCTTCTAGTATTTTAGATTTATCTGGCCCGAGTGAATGGCCCGCTCTTCGTCACTGACATCTTTGATGCATGTACCCTGCATTTCTTTTTCATGTAATTGAGTTACGAGTTAAACTGGCTTTTGTCATCTTGAGAAGCATCACACTCGCTTCTCGTCCAACCAGTGTTTAGCGTGAGGTTGCGTGGGCAGAAGGGAGAGCAGTATTAGATCAGCCATAGTAACAGATGAACGCCGTACAGTCATAGTACTTCATGGTCAGTGCTGATCAGCTGTGGCATTTAGACTGCTCTCCGGGCTTAGTAGAGGACACAGAGTGTGGTCCCGGCAGGGGCTCAACCCAGCCAGGCAGCAACACAACTAGCCGGCAAGGGAAAGCAGAGTGCAACTAGTGAGCAAGGAAGCATCACCAATTATCTCCACCTCTGCGCTTGTAGCAGGAATCCATTTCAGCACCATTACCTCTGGGCAGCCATGGGCTGACAGTCTCTCCCGTCAGGGCGATAGTTCTAAATTGGCTCCCACCCCTCTCCTCCTCCAGAGATTGAAAAGAGATTATTAAAGACATTTATCATAGAAGAAGCCTGAGCCTGTCTGGAAAGTCTGAAAATGGTGAGAAATGGCAGCACAATGGAGAAGGCCTGAAGAAAGAGGGGAAAAGAGGGATGGAGCAGGAAGAAAATGATGAGGAGGTATGTCTTTGCTGAAGGCTTGGTGCTCCTAGGAGACAGGGTGGTCCCATGGGTAAATCCAATGGGATGCAGCAGTAGACGGGGTGTGGGGCCCAAGTCTGAGGGAAAACATGTGAACAGCAGGCCACCCAGTCATGGCTAAAACCCTACATATCGGATGCAGCACTAATGATACCCCTTGAGACCGTAACAGTCTGGCTACAGCACAACAAGATGCTCCATAACAATCTGGCTACAGCACAGTGTATTATTTCTGTCTGACCCAAGTTGAAATCTTGGAGAAAGACTTTGCAAGCTGGACAAGCTGAAGGTCTGCTGTTGTTGTAAGCGCAGACATTAATTTACACCATAATGCCTTTGACTATTCCAGCCAAGAAGACAACCGCATGTTAAAAATGCCGTGTCCTGCCCTGGGTCCTAGCTTTGAACATGTATTGTAAGACTAATTTTCAGAACAACTTTGTACACTTTAATGCAGTGTTTTGTATCTGTCAAACACTCACTTGCCAGTCTTTACACTCCACCCATGCACAGACTAACAGAGGTGTTATTGATGTAGTTATATAACCACCTGAATATTGATGAACATTACAGCTACAGTATACCCATAAGAATACATGCTCCAATATTGGAAAGCTGTCCTCATGACATAGATTGCATGCATATCAGAAAATGATTAACCTGAGAGTTAGAAGACAATGAAGTGCAACAACAAAACGTGAAGAAGTTTAAAGAGGAATTCTGACAGCAGCAGTGTGACAGCACACGAATGTGCATATTTTACTGTATATACATATGCGGACAATTTTAAAATCGCATTTGGTAATAAAAAAAAAAAACAATCTCCTTTTTTGGATTTATTCAGTACAAGTACAGGTGAGGAAGAGGATGCAGGCAGGGTTGAGATGAGTGTTAGGGGAGATTTGTGACTCAAGATACAAGAAAGAGTGTAAGGGAGGGTTTACAAGAGGGTAGTGAGACCTGCTGTGAGGAATGATTTAGAGATGGGGGCACTAACAAAAACATAGGGGGTGGAACTTGAGGTGAAAGAGTCGAAGATGCTAAGATTTGGACAGGATGGGAAATGAACATATCAGGGGGCCTGTTTTATGCTGAGGGTACAGAACAACTCCACTGCACTGAGGGGGTCAATGATCGGGCCCAGGTACCACAGAATATTGGATATAATTTTGATTTGAGTAACTTTTATTTGATGTACTTTGGTTGATCTTCTGTCTCTCTCCATTAAATGAAAATTACCATAAATATTAGACACTGCTTATTTCTTTCGATGCGAGCAAACATAAAAATTCAACAGGGTATCAAATAACTATTTCCCCCACTCCAAATAATCTTTGTAATAGAAAGGACTTTCAGCTGCTCCTTTGTCACATATTTGATTGTGCAGAGTTTTACACCAGAGTACAAACCCTCAAATTTCTGCAGTCTGCTTTTGATGTAGTAGAGTCCTATTTAACACGACTTGAGTTGATATTAAATACAGGCAAATCCAAGTTAATGATTTTCTTAAATAACAAAAAGTTGTTGTCAAAAAGTTCCTAAGATTAAAATCGTTTAAGGGTTTAAAACTGAAATAGTTAAGTATTTAGGGATCGTAGATCAGAATTTCTCATTTAAAACTGACATTAAAAGTATTGACATTTAAATTTCTTTTTTAGAAATAAAACTTTTTCCCCCTCTACAGTTGAGAAAAGACTTGGATACTGTCTACCACTGTGCCTGTAACTACATTTTTATTAATGACTGTGGAAACTGCGTCCATGATATACCCTGCCTTTCTCACTATGACAGCTGGTAAACTGGAGTTTAGGTTAGCTTAGCATAAAGACAGCATCTAGCTCTGTTTACAGTTTAACACTATGAATATCTCAGAGCATTTGCCTTGGCTCAATTGGATAATTAACAGGCTACATCTGGCCACTGTGAAGTAGAGAAGACAAGAAACGCCTGTAAAACAACAAATTAGTATATTTATTAAGCTAAAGCTTGTTACGCTAATAAGGTAAGCTAATTCCTTAGTTTTGGTTTCTGTCTTTGTAGCTACTTCATCCCTTTGTAAGACTTTATACTCCACTCCACTCTGCTAGCAACTTTTATTAAGACTTAAAATTTGCATCATTACTATTTTCAGGGACCACAGGCAGATGTATGGGCTCAAATTGTGGTCATAAATATTTTGTACTTGTAAATCAGGATTTGTATGTGTAAAAAGAATTTGTGTGTGTAAAAAAGATTTGTATGTGTAAACAGAATTTGTGTGTGCGTAAAAAAGATTTGTGTGTGGCCAAAAAATAAGTGTGAAACTCTGCACTCAAGTTTCAAGTTACAAGTACGAATTTTGACCCTATTTTTCTTCCTGTCATGTGATTGGTCAATGTCATGTCAATCACAAATTTAACTATCCAATCAGAGCACAGATGGGTTTGGCTGTCGGAGGGGTGCTTTATGGAGCTTCAGGTCCTTGAAGGGAATAAATGCCCTTTTACATGCCAGCCCAGCATTTTCCTTCATCACCAGGAAGGAAAACAGTCTGTGGTGGTTCGAGTTTGGTGATTTTTGTTTCCACAGGTTTACGTGCTTAATACAGGGACCTCCAGAGCCTTTTCAACAGCGCTGCGGACCTCGGGAGGTGGGGGCAGTGTTGTGGAAATGACACAGTCTTCACTAGTGGGGATAGTTACAAAGCTTTCTTCGTTATGAATTAGCGATACATGTTTTTATTGAACATTTAAAGAACCAGCAACAAAAACAGAAATTCTTGTAGAGGACATAAAGTCAGGGATAGAAACGGCAAGAAGCAGGTGCATCTAGTACAGGTAGAGCTACTGCAAAAACCCACAGAGCTCAGCTGCCAGCGCGACAAATTCTGGATCTTTGGCTTTTAGTTAGCAGTTAGCATTAGCAGCACATCCTGCGTCCGATGTGAAAGGACCTTTATGCTGCGCACTGTGACTCACAGCCATGGTCCTGGGTCAGCCCTGACTTTGTGTTAAACTAAAAGTACTGTAAGTTAGGTGACCTAGCTTCTATCGGATAGTTATATAGAGATCCTCCAGCTTCAAACTGTATTACCCTTCAGGGACCTGCAGTTCAAAAAAGCGCCCCTCCGACAGCCAAACCCATCTGTTCTCTGATTGGATTGTTACATTTGTGATTGACATGACATTGACCAATCACATGAAAGGAAGAAAAAATGGGGTCAAAATTCGTACTTGAGTGCAGAGTTTCACACTTATTTTTTGGCTAAGTCCACACACAAATCTTTTTTACGCACACACAAATTCTTTTTACACATACAAATCCTGATTTACAAGTACAAAATATTTATGACCACAATTTGAACCCATACAGATGCAGTAAAGCTGTAGGAGCCAACAGCTGTGTGGTAGCTAACTAAACCGATCCTCGTGTGTTTTTTGGGGCATTTTTATTATAGTTAGATTCCTCTTCATTTATCTTTAGTAAAAGCCTGCTGCAGTTTTGATGATGGAAAGTCTTGCATGTTATTTCCTATTAGTTACCAGTAACTAGCAGGCATTTGAATCTATGTTATATGGATGCTTTGCTAATGTTAATTGATGGTAAAAGCCATAAAGCTAAAATCAGGACTTTGGAATGCAGGTCCTTCTTCTAACATACACTATGGGATATACACATAACACAGAGACATTTGAGAGGAATAGATTGAATAAAGCAGTATAATTGCACACTGCAAAACAATTTCTAAAATTCACTTTTTTACTTTTGGCATTATTCTGTAACAGACAACTCAAATTCCAACTTATTATTATTTCTCTTAGAATTTCTTAATGATTACGACTATTCTTTTAATGAGATATTAATGAGATCCCAGCAATCAATTACTCGGCAAGCCCATCTAGTCTGTGTGTGTGTGTGTGTGTCAGCTGCCATGTGCTCAGTTGGATCAATTCTCTTCTACAACCACTGACCTGGAAAAAGCTGAAAAAGCTTTGCCTGCTCTGCTATCAATAGACAGTCTAATTAAGACCAGCACTGTCTGCTCAAATAGTAAAGACACTGGCTAGGATTTTATGAAAATTCCCTGTCAGTAAACCTAAACCTGGAGCTTCTGCAGATTAACTGTGACTCTCAGTGTATTTGACTGTGGCCTCAGACTATGGATGCCCTTGCCTGTGATAGCAGGGAGTTCGCCTGGCACTGAAGGAGGCCATCTGTTCAGCCTAGAGTGAAATGTATTGGATCGCTGTGAGGTTGCTTACACAATAGTGAGACAGGATTGGGTTAGAACTCTTTAAAATTGGAGCTATCCATTGGACCATGGATCATCTGCCATTTAAAACAATTAGAGAGAGGACACATCTGTGTAGACTGGACTTAAGCCGATGGATGGGACAGGCAGCAAAGCCTGCTCCCTCTCTCAGAGAGGCACAGCAAATAAGGGCCAGCATTTCTCAAAGTCATGGGCCCCCTTGAGTCCGGCTACCCCCATGTTCAATGGTGATCAAGTCTGGCTGGAGGAGCTGATAGACCCTGCTTCTAACCAGTCCTCTCCCAGTCAGCCATCTAGCCCCAGCGATCCAAGCAGCAGTCCAGGAGGCAGCAGGAGTAGCAGTGACGGCACTGACAGCCTGCACAGCTGGAACTCTGGGGTGACCTGCATCCTGCACAAGTCTATCAAGAAGCAGAGCCAGGAAGCTTTTCAGACTCGACTCAGAGGAGATAGAGAGTCTGAAAAGCTTGGAGCAGTTCCTTCTAGCAGGCCTCATGGCAGAGGACATCCACAGGCAGAGCAGGGAGGAGACAGCCACAGCAGAAATCTGCATCAAGGGAGGGGCTCTGTACTTTCACACACCAGCTCTAAAAGCGGCAAACCACAGTGTGTACTGGAGGAAAAGATTGAAGCCAAACTGAAGTTTTCCCAGTTCCTGGATGAGGTGACATCTAATGTGCTTGACCCAAACAGCCTGCAGGCATTTGGAAAACCAGCATCTCCCTCTGGCTTCACCAATACAAATGCTGATCAGCCTCAAGCAGAGATCCACGTGGTGAGCCCCAGGCTACCCTGCTCAATGGCCCAGCAGCAAGGCCCTTTAGCCGAGCAGAAGACTCCAGAAGAGCGGACTTCTCCTGACCTGGTAGAAAAAAAGTATCTGGAGACGGACATCGACACTGTAAGGAAGGGCGATGAGCTGCACGACCTGGAGATAAAAGCAGACACACCAGAACAAATAGATGAGAAATATGTGATTCCACCTCCTCCAGAGTTCAGTCAAGGATTTAAGATGAAGAGTCACTTTCCTGAGTTTCACTATGACTTCCCCAGATACCCCTACAGATCTATCTCTCTGCCCAGGGGCATCAACATGGTGAGTGATGAAAGTCTTCCCAGTCTTTAATCAAAGCCAGGCCTCTGAACATATGTTGTGATTGGAACGGAAATTGTTCCTCTCAGTTTTTGAAGAGACGTCTGAGTAAATCAAGCCTTTGTATGATTTGAGTTAGCCATTCCTGATTTTTCTGCTCTATTATTAAGAGCGTAAAGAGCTCAAGTAAGCATGGGCATGTCACAGAGTTACAATGTCTTTGTCTAGTGCAGTCTGTGGAGTTTTGTTTGAATAATCCAAGAAGCAGTTGCATATAAAATGAATGCTAGAAAAATAAATAAAACAATAAATTATTAAAGCAAGAGTTATAGGGAGAAAATTTAAAAAGAAACTTTTATAGCCCCACTACAGAACTTTGTTATCGCTATCTGAACCAGAAAAACATTCATATACTTGACATTCCTGCCTTTATCCCATTTTACAGTCTGTATGTTATATAGAGGCCTACTTGCATACACATATAAGACAAAACGAAAGATACAAAACATAATAGTCATTCCAGCATTTTGCCCACTTGAGGGCAGTAGAAATGAACTGCAAACACCACACAGACACCTTAAATGTAATTGAATTTCTGACCTCCAACCTATGCGCTAATTTTAGCTCTGATTTGCTCTCCACCATCTGTTAGTTATTCAGTGTGTTGATTTGACTCATATGCAGTTGTTTTTCAGGCTTTTTATTATTTTGCTGAAAAGAACACTGGGATAAAAGCAAAACATTTAAAGTTATGACCACTGAAACGCCTCTAGGTCTAGAAGAAGTTCGAGCTTTGGGGCGATGAGTCTCTCAGAGTCTTACACAGAGTCATTCAGTTTACTGCTAATTATAAAAATATGGCTTGCAATTGACTTGGGTTCGCCCAAGTCAAGCTCTTTAAAGTTGTCACCTTACTGGTGATTATTGAACCTAGAATATGTAGTCAGAAAGCAGACAAAGCATGTCATCCTGGTGATGACATTATGAGTGTTCCATGCAAGTTCTGCTGTGCTAAAGCTTCCAATTAATAGTAACTCATTTGGAGCAAGAATGAGCTGTGGGTGTACGATTTCTCCTGCTGACCCACATAGACATCCTCAGCTGATTCAATAGACTGGGTATACTGATGTGTCTGTAAGTTTGCACAGGAGCGCTGCTTCATGCTGACCAATAAGCAGACTTTTATGGGACTCCTCATTAGCATTCTACCCATTAGCAACTCCTCCACACAAACAATTTGAACTGAACAATGCTGTCATTTACTGACTCAGCCCACTCGCATTTATTTTTTGACATCCATCATTTACTCAGTTTGAAACATAACCTTGCTAAAATGGCTGTGAAAGCAGCAAACCTTGTTGCACAACTGTTTCCTTCTCGAGTAGCAACCAGTGTTTCCACTGGCTTACACCACTAGAGTGCATTGCACGGGAGGACAAGCCTGAGGGCTCAATCAGCAATTACTACAACCAGCGAGGGTATTTTTGCAGTCTCAGCATGACATCCATGTCAGTGGTGGATGATGAGGATGATGAAGCACTTGGCTGAGGTTACCTAGTTGCTAAATGTGCACCGCTTTCCTGACTAGAAAGCGTGCAAGCTTATTGTTTTACATCTCCGGGTTTGGGGTCTGTTTTTTTTTAGCATTTCTCACCCCCCAAAAAACAAAACATACTTGACAGATCTTCAAACTCTGTGTCGCTCCCATTTAATAATAAAGGAGAAGATCACATTGCCTTAATTTATTGTCTGATTAAAATTCAGCCTTTGCCGTCACCTTAGCAACTGCTTGAAAAAAGGTGGGTGGTGTGTGGGGGCTGAGAGGCAGGCATGTGAGCCTGTTGGCGTTCATCTCAGTGTGAGTGTCTGTGTGTCGCTGCAAAGTTTCATCTCCTCACACAAGTCCTTGTACTTGTAATGAAACATTCTTTGCACTTGACCTTCTGCTGTGCACACACAGACACACACACACACACACACACTGAACACGCATTCCCCCCACCCCCCGCTTTAAGGTGTGTTTTGTTGGTAATCTGACTCAAATAATCTCTTCGCAACGACTGCTTCCTTCATTAATTACAGGAGATAAATATGGATGAACGTCTCCCCTAAGTGCAGATGGTAAAATCTGCTTTCTAGCATTCGTCAAATTATGAAACATGATAACATAACAGCGTGGATACCACCCTCGATCGGGCCTAAATTTGAACAGAGATGGGGGAATATTCTCAAATCGATGCATAATTCATCGCTTTCTGAAAAAAAGAAAAATGAAAAAAAGCAGCCGATTCATATAAAACCTATTCTCCTTAACAGCCAAGGACTTGAGATGTAAGATTCAACAGATTGAACCACCTGTTCCCCCCATTCTCCACCCCCCCCCCACCTCCCCCTTGTTTCCCCTTCTTTCTATGTCTCTCTCCACATCCTCCTCCCTCTCTTTCCCTCTGTGCTCCTTCTCTCTGATTCAGCACCTCGACAGAGATACTGAGTCGCTGCCAGTATCCCTCATGGGGGGGCTTGCCATGTATCTGCAGTCTGGCTGCAATGGAGGTTTTCACTCTCCCTCCCTCCCTTTCTTCCCCCTTTCCTTTGCCTCGCTTTCTCACTCTCTCCCCTCGCACTCCCGGTATGGTACGATTGTTCTCTTCTCACCTCAAGTGAGCGCAGATGTACACATCCGGGCACAGTCTGATGAGCGTTGCATGGGGTTTCTCACTAGTAAGGGAAAAAGGGAAGAGGAGCAGATGAGGGAGCACGGATGTGAGTGGGGGGGAGTGTGGGGACATAAACAAACACATAGGGAAACACAGAGTGTGCTTGCTGAATATGTATGTTTCTTTTCTCGTTCTTTCTTTTTCTTTTCTTTTTTTTGTGGAGGGTGTTTGTGCTGCAACGGTGCTCCACTTGGCAGCTTCTGGGCCAGTTTGATGGGTCTGCTCCACTAACATGCTGTCATTTCCTTTAGATGCCTGACGAAGTGATGAACAACATAGACACCATCAGGTAAGCTTCACCCTCTCCCTCTCTCACTCTCCCTCCTTTTCTGCACATATCTTTCAGCACTCCATCATCACGCCCCCACGTTCTCCCTGTCTTCTTCCTTTAAGCTCCTTCCCTCCCACTCTTCCTGTCTCTCTCTCTCTCTGTCTTTCTACTCTTGCACAGTCTCTCCCTCACTCCCTCTTGTCTTTCCTCCTGGCTCAGCTGCTGCCGCTGCTGCTGCTGCTACTGCTGGAGTGGCGTGGTGCTAGTGGCGGCGACAGTTTTAGTGGTGGAGGAGGAGGTGGTGGGGTGGGTGCATGTGTTGGGGGTTTTCTCCGAGCTTTAAGGGAAAGCTGGGTAAACCAATCCAGATAGCATATAGAGAGGGGGTTTTCTCCATCCCCGGCGAGGCTCCAGCAGCAGGATTTTTATCTCTCGGTCTTCAGGATGAAGCTCTGCGCGAGCGGAAGGTACTGCTTCACTGTTTGCATCTTTGATTTGGATTACAAAGCTGCTTTTGGTTGCGTGTGAATATGTGTGTTTATGTGCTCATCTGTACGTGATGTGGCTGCACTTGCCGTGCTCTCTGTTTACTGATGCAGCGCTGTTAGGAATGATGTCTCTTCTCTGATACTTTGTCAAAGATAAAAGGGTGTATTTTGCAGAAGAAGGCTGACACGGTTCCATGCGGGGAACCTCTTGGCTGGAAATCCGCTGCAGTGATTATGGCGTTACTGTAAAAGCTTTTTTCCAAACAGATCAATCAGGAGTTTTTTTTTATTTATTTTTTTTATTTGAAATAATCTTGAATCTTTTCAGGTTCCCAAAATGTCCATCCACGACTGTTACACATTGGTTTCTGTGTGATTTTTGGACTGTCACCTGTCGGAATGCACCTGTAACACTGATTAATTACTCTGCATGATAACGCTGTTTTTCCACCACGAATACTTAAGCAAGAGCAGCTCTGATCTGTATGTTTTTCAACATGACAGTCAAAAAAACACAAACGTGAGCGCGTGCTGGTGTAGACGGATTTTAATGAGCTCACTACAAAATTGCAGGTGCTCGCCCACTTTTCTGATTTAAGTATTTCAGAGAAATAGAGCAGCAGCGGAAACATGACGAGATGCAGGGGCCACCCCCCCCTCCCTCTACCTCCCACTCTGTTTTGCACCTCACTGGCCTACAGTAGACATGTTTTAATTAATACCAGTACTAATGAACCATTATTAATCCGGCTCAGATGAAAACAGATCCCAAGCTTTTCCTTTTGTGTTAGATTACCGATGGTGTTATTACGATTTCAGGAAGATTACAGTTTAAAAGCCATTTAACCAGTCGACGAGGGGTAATTAATCTTGACGGGGTGTTTCTTTAATAGGAGGCATCAATTGTCCTCACCTCTGTGTCACAGCTTTAATTGAATTATAGCAGCTGTGCCGAAATAAGAGGGGGGTAGCCCCGTGTCTATTCTGCTCGCTTTTTGCATAGGAAACCAGGTCACCTGTAGCCTATAAGCAAGCTGTGATGGGGTTAAAGAGAAATCAGGACCCACCTGAGAGTCTGACCCTACCTCTTCATCCCCCCCACCCCACCATATCTGCGAGATGCCTTCGAGTCTAAATGATGAAATGTCCTGAAATCTCTCACACTCCGTTGCTCCTGCTCTCTCGCTCACTCTCTCTTCCTCTTTCGCAATCCCTGTCCCTCTCTTGTCCGGGCTCATGTGTCAGGGCCCTGGAGATGGAGATGTAAATTTTGCATAGCGACACATTGGAGCTCCAACGCAGAGGAGACCTCGGGTGGATTAAACAGATTTAAAGTTTCAAGGAGTTTAAAAAAAATCGTTGTCAGAATACTCTAGCGGATGAATAACAGTGTGAAGGGTTTTATTTTAAATATAAGATTGATACCGCTTTTTAAAAAGCATGATTGACAGCCAAAGATTGAGCAAAATTATTATGCCGCTGTCTCGGTGAGCGGTGATGGAAGTGACGTCCTTGAGAGGCAGTAAAACAAAAGTCTGGGTTAGTTTTTAGATTTTTAGGATGCTGATTGATGACATTTTTTTTCTTCCATCAAACCCACTGCGACTGGATATAATTTCAGAATAATATATGCACATTAAGAACCCTCATTATACAGGAAGAGAAGGCGATTAAAAGGTGCTTCATACTGTTAAGTTTCAGAATGTATCCTGCACTTTATATCTTGGTCTTTTTAAGCCTGTTTTTAAGTAGATCTTTTTAGATATATACAGATTAAAGAAAGAACAACATAAAGTGTCATGAAGAGGCCAGATATGAGCTTAAATGCTCACTGGGATATGAGCTATAAATAGGCACTCACTCATTTGATGTGTTAATGATGGTGGTGGAGAGAGTTATCCAACACGTGACCTGCCAGGTGTTCACTTGGCTTGAACTCTGGTGACTTTGAAGACCACAGATCTTTTTCTTTTAGTCATTAAGTCATTCAGTGACCCTTTGTTCCCTAAAGGGAGGGATCTGTATTCATTATGTTTCTGCACTTTTGTTTTTTGTTTTCTTTTAAAAAAGCTCAGTTAGTCCGCGATAATGTCTCGGCCTCGATCTGAAGGTAAACCGAATCTTCCTACTCCTCTGAAGCTCACTAATTAACATGTCCCGTCTTGTTCATTTAATGTGCACAAAAGCAGCTTGTAGTTTTTATAGCTTGGTTATTCCACAGCTCAAATGAACACGATACATGTCAATTATTGAGTTTCATTCGTGCTGCTTTGTGGACTTTGTTCCTTGCGACAGAGCCACGCTGCCTGTTTCCTAATCCAGACTGGCTGCCAGTGGTATGAGAGTGATATCAGTTTTCTCATCTAATTCTTGGCAAGAACACAAATAAAAGGCTCTCCTGAAGTCTTCCAGTGCCGTTTAATTTGAACTTAAATTTGCCAAGTGGAAGGTTTTTCTCTGCTCGTTCGTGTGGTAGTCGTTGTTTGTGCTGTGTTTCAGTTATTATTGTTTCTATTTGATGCTAATAATACATATAGAATACTGGGCAGCTGCTCTATTATAAATGAGTCAAACGGCCATGTTTATGTTATAGCAAAGGCACCTGTCAGCGTCTGGGATGTTGTCGCAGGTTAGTGAACAGTTTTCAAAGTCAACATGGTGGATAAATGGTGCCGAAATGGGGCAAGGTGGACATCAGAGTGACTCCGACAAGGGCAAGATTGTTTGCGTTGAAACATTTCCAGAACAGTGATGGCAGGTTGTGGGAGTCAGAGGATTGACAAAAAGATCTGCTGCTTGTGATCATATTCATACGTGTATTCATAGTTTTCACGCAATATTACATCGCTATAGGAACGCCTACCTAGAGGACAAACAGGGGCTTTCCCCGTTTGTTCTGCCAGCTGTTAACTTGGATGCACTTGGAAGTCCCTTAGTCCAGTTTCTTTGGCCATTTTGTACCAATCCATCCTTTTCCATAGCAACTCTGGTTTCTTTTAAACTGGTTTATTTCATAGAGATGTCACCCGTTAATGGACATTAGTCTCAAAATACTGTATGAGACAGAAACATTACAGATTTTAGCAAAATGGCTAGTTTATATCTATCCAAGGTAGATAACAAAAAATATAGCCTACTATATGCAAGGCATCAATGGCATTCAGAGTGAGTCATTTAAACTCACAATTATGAGACAAACCTCAAGCTGTTCAAAAATATTACTACTAATACCCATAAACTGGATCAGCATGAGATACGCTATATGGATACAATCTCTTGTCCATATAGGAGCAACATCTTTTAATCGTTGAATTCAGGTTTTCAGTCTCATGTTTATAAAATCAACCATGTGGTCACGTAGTCTGCCTTTACAGCCATTTGTGAATGAATGGGTTTCATTTGTGAAAGAGCTCACTGAATTCAAGCGTAGTACTGTAGTAGGATGCCACCACCATTGTGGCATATTCCATGATCAACTCTCAGTTGATCTACTGTTAATGCAAAGTTGAACCACAAAGCAGTAGACCACGATCATTATCAAACTCCTTAGGTAGCTCCTTTAGGTATAATGTATATGTGCACTTTTTTCCATATAGTGTTCCTCCTTCCCCCTCCAAACAGCAACATTATTGACCCATCCAGCTCCAAAATAAACAGAACTGTCTGTACTTTTGTGCAATTCCATCCTGTTGGCAGTCTGAGGAATTCTCCACAATAAACACGTGTAAAATGCTGCCAAAATGAAGCTCTGGCTGGGACCTCACTGTGGTGGGTGCTGTTTATCGATTGCAGATACATAAAACTTGCAGTATATTTACATAACTTTGTTTTTCTCCTTCCGAGAAATGACTATTTGTGTCTTGAAACAGCTGGAAAATTAACAGACTTTTGTTGCAATTCTATGGAGTGTCCCTTAAGTCAGAATGGTGAAAACTACGAAGACCTCAGGGCACCTTCAGATTCCCTGAGCTGTTCTGAAAGGGGAGTTTTGGCTGATCATTATAGATAGAGAGATGTTAGAGCAACAGAGAGGACGTGTTTGAAAGCGGCGTGGGAGAGAGGCTGCTCTGAAGAGGCGAGAACTTAGTTTTGACCTGCTGAAGTGGACAGTGTTGCTCTGACAGACTGATGCTCTCCACTGTCCTCTGTGGTCTGACCAGTCAGCCTCTCTCTCCCACACTGTCTGTAGGTCTCTCTATCCTGAAGCTCTGAGAGCTCCCCCGGGGGCCATTAAGCCTATCTTATTATCTTAACCCCATTATTTCTCCTCCCCTTTGCCTTCTTCAGCACCAGCGGTCAGGTTGTGCTGGTCCAGATTTATTCCTCATTGTGATGAAGCCTGCCTAATATGACAGCGGCTATAACTCAATTTTTTTGTAATTTGACTTGAATTGGACATTTACATAGTAATCAGCATTGTAGGTCAGTTTGTGGTCAATGGAAGTGACACCATTTTAATGAATTTTAAAGTGAGAGTTAGATTTTTTCTGAACAGAAGCCACTGTGAAAGCCAATGACGAAGAATGGTAATGCTAAAATATAGCTGGTAAGTGAGCTAAAATAGTGTTTAGCACAGAACTATAATGCTAAACTTGTTAATTTTCAGACCCAGAAATCCGTCTTTTGTATACAGTCTATAAAAATACAGCAGTATTCACTAAATGGTTGCTAACCTTTGCATAACCCCTGCATAAGAGTGGTTTGGATAAAATTCTCAAACATGTGTTTTAGAAGTTGCTGGTGTCACATAGATAAGTACAAGGTTTCTGCTCTTACTATAACAAAATCCAACAACACAAGCAGCTCTGAAGCTTAATATCAAGGGTAATTTGAAGGATTTCTAAAAAAAGGTGCATGTAAGATGAAGGCTAAAAATGACACCAGTCATCGGGACATTGCACTGGATATTTTGGTTCCTCTGGGTTGTGATTTTGGGCTCTTTGGCTTGTTCTGTCAGATGTTTCTGGCATCACAGAGATACGTGCAAGCTTACCTTTCTTACAACTAGATGTAAGATGTAAAACCCGGCAGTGAGCACAAGTCATCAAGACGCTGAGGCAAAACAAATTATAAATCCCTTTTTTTGTTTTTTACCCTTTCCATAAAAATAGGGCAAGCGTACTTTACACTACATGAATACGAGACACCACTCTGAGACCTGTAGGGGTTTTCCGTCATGCCGGGCATCATATAAAATGAACGCAACATATAAAAAACATGTTTTTGTACTAATTGTAGGAATGATGCAAGATTTTAAGATACGCAGCTCCAGATGAGATGTCAGTTCAGTGGCTGTGGGCTAAATCTCTAGTTAGCATGCCTGTGAAAATAGCAGACGCCATGTAAAATTCCCATCTGTTAAAAGTCTGACACAAACTCATGCTTGCACAAGAGGTTACATTGCTGTTGGACAGATACAATTGTAGAACCCATCTTCTCAAATCAAATAAATGCATTTCTTAAAATGTTGAACTGTTATTCAAAACCTTCGTTTTTAACCAAGCCATAAAGCATTTAAAAGCCAAACTGCAGGGACCGTTGTAATAAAGAGTATCAACCTGTGAGAGTTTAGAAGAAAATTAAACAGACAAATTAAAGCTTTTCAAGAAAATGTCTGCAGCTTGTTTGCCTCGGTCAAGCCGGAGGTCACAGATTACCCTTGTTTTCTTTCCAAGCTGCTACATTAATGGGGCTATGCTGGAAAGTTATTAGTGCTATATTGCGTCTTCCCAATATAGTGCCTCTCTGTGTTTTTTTAAAGATCCATTCATGCATCCCTGAGTTGAGGCTTTTTAGGCAGCCTCTTGAGAGTTATGGATGGACCAGTAAGTACATCTGTGTATAAGTGCACGAGGTAAATGCTGAGGAAACTCACACACACACACACACACACACACACACACACACATACACGCACAGAAACACAGAGCACTACACTGCAGGCTAGATATGCAGAGGTTGTTCCTTTGTTGCATCTAATCACTACCTGTCCATTCGAGCTCCACTCGTAAACAGCATGCTGCGATGGTGGGTGGCGTGCTGTGCATGCGTGTATGCGTGTATGTGTGTATACACATGTGTGCACGTGCATCCATGTGTGTTTGTGTCTGTTCTATTTTTAATGAGCTGAACCCGTTTGAAAGCCGCTTGTGTTTTTCCATCCCGTCTGCTTTTGGTTGTGGTTGCAAACGTGGCAAACACTGGCCTTGTTGTTTTGCACCACAACAGCATTTTCACAGCTGTATTTCTTTTTCCTCTTTCCAACCAGCAAAATAAATAAATAAATGGATAAAAATGAAAAGACTGTGGACAGAAATGCTTTTATTTATTTATTTATTTATTTATTTATTTATTTATTTATATATTTTCTGCTCTCATCCTTTCTGGGAAAATTTAAATTGTGAAAGTAATTCAGAACCACTGAGATGGAACAAAGTAATCAGCGGGAAAACTTTGGTTTCAACTTGTGAAAGAGTTTAAAAGTTGGGGTTATTGTGAGAGGGTGTATTCTGGGTCGAGAAAGACGTGATCTCAGCGTCTTTGCTAGGACAGCTCTCGGAAGGCTTCGCTGGCACTATGAGTATCTTGTCTGAAGGATGAGCTCATTTTTTTTTGTAGAGCAGCATCATGTTTTTATGTTTTTAATGCGCTCAGTGTGCGGGTTTGTTCTTTTAGGAACGCATAGGTCATTGTTTTTGCCACTCTGAGGCTCCTAGCTTGAATTTTATCTTTGTTTTTTTATCAAATCAAATCACTTTTTATTGTCACATCACATGTGCAGGTACATTGGTACAGCACATGCGAGTGAAATTCTTGTGTGCGAGCTTCACAAGCAACAGAGTTGTGCAAAATACAATAACATAAACAGGCAAAATATACGAATGGCTAAATCTGAAACTAATAAATATATGTACAATATATAATAGTATATGCAAAAATAATAATAATAATAATAATAATAATAATAATAAATAAATAAAAATAAAAAAATAAAAAAATTCTGGATGTGTATACTAAATGTTTTCTACGTGTGTGTGTGTGTGTGTGTATACACATATTTTACAAATTAAATAGAGTCAATAAATAAAATATATAAAAATATACAGAGTCTATTTGCAAATTTGAAAGCTATTTCTGTAGTTCCTCAAGGTGAAAGAAGTATTTGCAGAGTCATTTAAATGATCTGTGTCATGTATTGTGTTGTTTTCCAGCAGGATTCTGTAAAAACTGCAAAGCCATTAAATAAAACTTGATCAAGACTTGAAGAATAGAAGCAGTTCAGTTCTGGAGTGGATTTGATCACGCTCTTTAAAATGGCAAAGTAGAAAAATGGCCGTGGCCAAGGATGTGGCTTCTGATTTTTTTTAAAAATTTATTTGGCATTCAAATATCAAATTTTTGATTCGGACATGGAAAACAAATTTCTTCCAGGGACTGCCCAAATGCACTCAGTCAAAAGCACAATAAGCCTCCATAAACCCAACATACCTACCTGACCACTTCATTAGGTACACCATTCAACTGCTCATTAACAGCCAATCACATGGCAGCAGCTCAAAGCATTTTTACGTTTGCAGGAATGGGGTGAAGCTGAAGTTCAAACAGAGAATCAGAAAGAGGAAGAAAGAGGGTTTCAATGTGACATGGTTGTTTGTATCAGCTGGACTTAGTATTTCAGAAGCTGCTGATCTACTAGGATCTACTGAGAATGGTCCAAAAATGAGAAACGCAATCACCATTACACCACCAGCAGCCTAAATCGTTGATACAAGTGAGGATGAATCCATGCTTTCATGGTGTTTACAACTAATTCTGACCCTACCATCATACAACAATTCCTAATCTTCTAATGGCCATGTCTACATGAATACATGCATTGAGTTTCTGCCAAATGAGTGGCCGACAAGATACTTGCATTAACAAGCAGCTGAAACAGGTATACATAATGAAGTGACAGGCGAGGGTATTATGTGTTTATATATTCCCTGAACAAAAATGCCGTGGGGAGACTTGAATAATTAGGGAATCACAAATGAGTGGTATGCTGAAAACAATACTCTGGTAGGGAAAGTGTTAATGTATTAAGTGGTAGAGGCACTCTTGGAAGATAAATAAACAGATAACATTCAAACCAGTTCTCTAGCTTTGCATTTCATCATTATACCGGTGCCTGTATCAAACCCTCTTTTTAACGCGGTGCCATTTTCTACGTCTAAATGTCTGCCTGCAGCTTATTCTGTGGTTGATGTTGGACTCTGTTCTCTGTGTTCACTCCTTCAGTTTTGGCAGAACAGAACTGTTTGTATTTGGGATCGGCGAGCCTCCATCACCTCTTCCGCTCATTCTAAAATCCTCTCGGGATGTTGTCGTGATTTCACACTCCCCAGTGCCGGGTGCCATCAGCAGCACGTGAAATCCGTTCAGCGGGTCATTATCCCCTGCTGCCGCTAATGATGTTGGTAGTTGCTGTGAAACTACTTAGGTGTCTGCTCCCGAGTTAATCAATGCAGGACCGAGAAACAGCTAAGACATAAACCCACACACACACTGACAGAATAGCACCCTAATTTGAAAGCTGATTTTTGTCTGTGAGGTGGTTGAGTCATACTGTACATGCCATTGGACTGAGTGACTACTGCAGGTTGTTAATCTGAAGGCACAGGGGCCAGAAAGAGCATCATCTCTGCCTTCTTTCCCTGCTGCTGGATGAGTCAGCCACTCGGGTTCCCCCGCTCTAATGCTGAGGTCTGGGCCTGTGATAAGGGTTTTTCCTGAGAGCCAATCTTGCTGAAAGGTAGATGCAATCAGGAAGCCAGGAAGGAAGAAAGAGATTGACGGAAGAGGCGAGGAAAAGGAGAGGAAGGAGGTAAAGAAATGATGACTTTTCAGCAGAGACTTCACACCCGCTCTATTTGCTTTTCCTTTGTAATTTGGCAAAGCTCGCTTCCTCTTTAATGTCTTTGGCTTTATTGTAAATACTCTGGCTAGCAACCCCCCCCCCCCAAACACACACACACCCCTCTACTTTTCCATCTCCCTCATTCCACAACTTTAATGCCCTCCTCCTCTTTTACCACCTCCCTCTTCCTCTTCTTTTCAATGCTCTCGAATGTCAGCGTGGCACGAGTGGGTGGCAGGCACCGCCATCCGAACGAGCCCCTTGTAAGGTTTTGCTGCAGTGTGAGGATGGGCACAAGGAAGACGAAGAAGCAAGCAAGCGAGTGAATGAGCGAGGGTGTTGCGTGCGCGGTTGTGCGTTGGCGTTTTGACAGCGGACGCCTGATGGGGCCTGAGACGTGTCGCTAACAGCTGTCCTTTTTCACTTTTATGGCAGACAGCGTTACTTTAATTCAAGCCTGGGAGAAGGAGGTTGAATAGCGAGAGCTTGTGCCGCAGAGTAAACACAGGCACACACACACACGAACGCACAAGCAGGAACACACCTAGACTCATAGATGCAAACAAATGTGTACATATGCATACGGACAATCAAACGTACACCTGCATGGATAAACTCACACATTTCTGCCACTTTAATGCTCTCAAATACATGATCGCACCTGCCAAATCTTAAACACACACACGCGCGCGCACACATATTCGAAGCTGGTATGACTCAGAGGGGAGCAGCTGGAGTGAAGGCTCCAGTGGCGGTAGTGAGCTGTCACCATCTGGAGGAGTACATGTCTCCCTGCCTTCTCAGCCAGTAGCAGAAGTCACCTCCCAACAACTGGGCATTAGTAGATCAACATGTTTCTTTATTTCATAATACGTGCGTGTGTGTACACAATATCAGTGGGTACAACACCCCAAACATGAGCTGTAACTCGCTGCAGTCCCAGCCACAGTCGGTCATTGCTTCCTTCCCGGATGGTCAGCCCGCTGCTCGGATCAGAGGAGCTTTGATCAAGCTTTGACAGCCTGTCTCATTCAATAACATGCGCCATTTGTCTGTGTGCTGAAGGCTGCACCTGTGCTGCGGACGCCACCAAGACGCAGAGGACTGGAGGGATGGAGGAAATATTTATACAAAAGACTTTCAGTCTTTCAGGCTTGTCAAACTCCTTCATTCACACTGCCTGGATGTGTCAGCTCCTCTTCTTTGTGTTTGGACATATACGAGATGAAGACACTGAGTCTGCAAGGGATGTTTGTTTTTACTGATAAGTCTGATATCCGCCTGTCACAGGAGACTTTCCCCCACCACTAGTGACATGAAACAAGTCTATGTCCTGCCAGGACCCAGAAGCAGTTTTTTTTTTTACCTCCAACAGATTTTGTCTAATGGCTCCTGACCACAAGCAAACAATTCAGCATTAAACACAATATTTAAGAACGTAGAAAAGTTTTGTGAACATTTATGTTTTTTAAAAAGATATAGACAAATGTTTCAAACATTTCATTTTTTGTATGAAGGCAGTTGTGGGGGTTGTTTGCTTATGTTCCAGAGTGCTTTCAAAATTTCATCAAACCACACTCACACAGCGTGTCAGTGATTAGGCAGCTTAGTGCTTCTTTGCGTGTTTTTCCATGTCAAACAATTAGCATTTTTTCTTTTAATATACAGCATTTGTGGTCACAAAAGAATACTTCTCATTCAAAATCAGGTTTTCAGTTCCCCAAATGTTCCCTAAACTGAGTGGGGGGAACTTAGATGCAGACAAGCTGTTTGTGGGAGCCTTTAATTTAAGAAATAAAAATATACACAGAATGTATTCACCGGGCGCTTTATTAGGTACATCTTAATATTAATTGGTTGGACGCTCTTAAATCTTTGAGGCACAGATTCAACAAGGTGCTGGAAACATTCCTTCACTGGTACTAAGGGGCCCAAAGTGTGCCAAGAAAACATTGTCTACACCATTACACCATCATGCAAGGCGGGATGGATCCATGCTGTATGCCAAAATCTGATCCTACCATCTGAATGTCACTTTAGTAATCGAGATTCATAGACCAGGGAATGTTTTTCCAAGCTTCTGTTGTCCAGTTTTAATGAGCATGTATGAATTGTAGCTTCAGTTTCCTGTTCTTAGTTGACAGGAGTGGCACCCAGTATGGTCTTCTGCTACTGTAGCACATCTGTGCAAAGGTTTGATCAGTAGCTTGTTTAGAGATGCTCTTCTGCATACCTTTGTTTCATGAGTGATTGTTGCTTTTGTATCACAGTCAACAGATGTTGTCAAATGCTTTCTCTTTAAACCCTAGAGATGGGTTTGTGGGAAAATCCCAGCAGATCAGCAGTTTCTGAAGTACTTTAACCCAGTATACTGACAAAGTGTGTAATAGACCCACTGGTCCATCCCGTGAATGTCATGCTTTGCTTCTCCTACGCATGAAATGGACAGGCATGCTTAAGTTGCAGTACCTTTCAGTGCCAGCAGAGGGCGATAATGTATTTAAAAGCAACATAAAAACAGTCATGGACGAACTTTTAATGAAACACATATACACGTAAACACATATCAGCCACGTAGCTTAATATTACGTGGAATAGAAGGAGCCTGGATTGTACTTCATTCCTACTTTGGTCAGTTTAACTTGTTGGCTTTAAATAAACTATCGCCCTCTACTGGTACTACAATTTAATTCCATTTCACACCTAGGAGAGGCAAAGCGTGGCATCCATAGGATGGTCCTGCAGGTCTATTACATGCTTTGCTGTGATATTGGGTTGATGACTCAGAAAACCCTGCCACGACAACAACTATCTCATGTTCATAGGCCCTTAAATTACCTTTCGTCCTCATTCTGATGCTCAATTTGAACATCAGCAGGTCATCTTGACTGTATCTACATGCGTAACTACAATGATCTGCTGCCATGTGATTGATTGGATATTTGAGTTAATGAGTGTTCAAACCGTGAGCGTATATATTCCCTCTCCTTTAATGGATTCCCCTCATATGGTAGCTGAACTTTGCTAGAAAGCTGAAAGGAATCCCTTGCTCTTTATGTCTGAAGGACTGAGTCCAAAGCTTGACATTTACAGCTGATGTCTCAGACAGTTTTACTTCTCATTTTCGCTTCCGCTGTTTCTTTGCAGGAAACGTTGTGCACCGTCAGTGGAAGAAGTAAGACAAAAGTGGTCTTTACTTTGAATTTAGTGCCTTGAATTTAAGGAAACGGGACAAAACTCGTGGGATATTTGCCGTTAAAGTGTCCACATTATGCTTAATGGGATTTCCATGTCATTTAGTCTTCTACACAGGGGTTTGCACAGTTAAAAAGACAAAGTCAACACCAAATAGAGTAATTCTCACCCACAAAGAAAAGCTATTGAAGTCCTTCTTATGCCTCATTTGTAGTCCAGACTTTTCCAGACTTTCTGTTACTCATCTACATAACAGTGGTATAAGAGTGGCTAGTTTCGGCACATATTCTCCAAAATATCTCAGCCATGAGCAAAGCACACCAAATGTTCTGGTGTCGGGTACTAAGAGTAAGTGCATGAATCTTCACGGCATCTGAAGACCCAGTGAATTATTTTCAGTTTGATGCAATATCCGGAGGGGTAAGTTGCAAATGTTGCTATGTGTGCTCTGTGCTCAAAAGGGATTTTATGTAGAATGAGAGTTGGATCATAGCAAATTCGGGTTTTCAGGGGGAGAGGCCTTAAATAGACTGGAGCTAAAGAGCATTTCAGACAGAAGGTGAGAAGAGGAGGTGCAGCATGTGAGAAAAATTATGAGAAAAGCATTTATTTTATTTGTTATTTTAGTAGCAGATCCCCTACATACAACTACAGGCCCTTTAAAAAATAATATGGGTTCTTTCATATGAATATGACCAACAGAATCTGTCCATGGATCTTAACATCAGTTTTGTCCTGCTTGACTTGTCCTTACTAAAAGTTGCCATCCTGTCTGTTTGCTTTGTTTGGCAGGGTCAACACAGATAGATCACTCACTAATTCCAGACTTAGCTGGTCTCCTTTGGAAAACTAACATAAATGCTGTCTCCCTGTGGTCAAGCCCTTTAAACACATGAGAGGGAAGGAACACAGACAAACCATGAAAAAGATATACATTGGCAAAACCGCCTTAAAAGTCCCCCGAAATGGCGGCAAACATCCGAAAAAGAGGTAAGAGTGAACGTCTCAGACGCCATCTTTCCATCCATCCTCGTTTTTTATCTGTTTGTCCGTTCATCCGCCCACGAGGTGTCTCCTCTCGCCATCCAGAGGTGCTAAAGCAGCCTCATCCCGCCTCTCCAAGCCCAGAAGTCACGCTGCCTCGTCATCTCATCTCGCTGGAATGAAAACACTCATTATGTCTGACTCAGCTCCTGTTCACCGGGGAGGTCACTAATGGGGGATTTAACATCCCTGGAGCTACTTCACGTTAACTCATCCTCTACCAAACAACAAACACCTGTTTTCCCCTGATGATTCCAACCAATCACAGAGAGGCATGAGGCGAGGAGGTGGGGGCTGCTTGGATAATGCGGCACTCAAATGTCACTCAGTCATTTGAGACATTCATTGAATCACTCTGTGGGCAGGTTTTCTCTACTCACTGACACAGTTCCATAAAACATAAACACTATCCCACTTTCAGTCTGAAGTTAGACTGAAGCTAGAAGTTATTTAGTATTTAGCATTTTTGTATTTAAAGTCGAGTAAATGGAGACTAGAGCTGTGCTTGAGGCAGGATACTCAATCTGAGTGCATAAAAAAGGCTTAAAAAGAGAACGTAAACTACTTTTACAGAAGCACAACTTACCTAACATGAGAAAAAATAAGTTCTAAATTTGATAAGATATTATGTTGCTTTGCTAAAAAAAAAAAAAAGTGGAAATGAAAAATTCAGATGCTCAGTTTTTCATAAAATTAAACTTAATTGGTTTAAAAATAGAAGCAATCCATATCTAATACAGAGGAATCAACCTGAGAGAATATGAGCACTGCATTATGTATCTTTTTGTTATTCTTTAAGAAAAACAAAACATTGTGAGTTTGTGCAAGGATCTAGCTGCATTTATGTGTGGCAGAGAAGACAAGAAAAGGTAGACGTGAGGTGATATTTATAGAGCCACAAAGTCTACATGCGGAGAAGATGGGGTGGGTGGATGGGTTGACAAAACACTGGACTTTAGGACAGTAAACTGTATTCAGCTTTTATTATTGTAACATTGGACAGTGGTGGAATTCAGTTTTAATCCACCAATGCTTCACTGACACAGGCCTTGAGCTCCTGGCAACCTCTGGTTACTAGGGCAAAATTAATATTCTCCAGCCAGTTGCTGAGTGCTTGTTGACCAGATGAAAGCTGCACCAAAGAGAGCGCTGCTCCACAAACCTTGCTGTGATTGCTGTGTTGACCACATGTAACATGCTGACTTGTCTGCAAACACCCTCCGAATACTCGGCAAGTGGTAGTGAAGCTAAAAACATGATACACAAACCAGAAAAAGACACCATTCCCCATCAAAATAAAACCACCGCCTTACTGCTCCAACCAACACATTTCAAAAAGTGCAACTTTGAGCAGCTTTTGTAAGCAAATGCAAGGAGGTTTTTGGTACAGCTGGCTAAGAATTACACATTTTTCTCTGTAGTTCCCAGGGGTTACCAACTGGTCTATAGTACAGGATGGGCCATTTATATGGATACACCGTAATAAAATGGGAATGGTTGGTGATATTAAAGTCCTGTTTGTGGCACATTAGTAAATGTGAGCGGGCAAACTCAAGATGGGTGGTGACCATGGTGGCCATTTAGAAGTCGGCCACTTGGATACAACTTTTGTTTTTTCAATAGGAAGAGGGCCATGTGACACATCAAACTTATTGGTAACGTCACAACAAAAACAATGGTGTGCTTGGTTTCAACGTAATTTTATTCTTTCATGAGTTATATACAAGTTTCTGACCACTTATAAAATGTGTTCAATGTGCTGCCCATTGTGTTGGATTGTCAGTGCAACCCTCTTCTCCCACTCTTCCCACACTGATAGCAACACCGCAGGAGAAATGCCAGCACAGGCATCCAGTATCCGTAGTTTCAGGTGCTGCACATCTCGTATCTTCACACCATAGACAATTGCCTTCAGATGACCCCAAAGATAAAAGTCTAAGGGGGTCAGATCGGGAGACCTTGGGGGCCATTCAACTAGCCCACAACGACCAATCCACTTTCCAGGAAACTGTTCGTCTAAGATTGCTCGGACCTGGCACCCATAATGTGGTGGTGCACCATCTTGCTGGAAAAACTCAGGGAACGTGCCAGCTTCAGTGCATAAAGAGGGAAACACATCATCATGTAGCAATTTCAAATATCCAGTGGCCTTGAGGTTTCCATTGATGAAGAATGGACCCACTATCGTTGTACCCCATATACCACACCAAACCATTACTTTTGTTGTTCCAACAGCCTTGGAGGGATCCATCCAATGTGTGTTAGTGTCAGACCATTCTTCATTAGTGACAGGTTTCTTGCGTCCACATTTTGGCAAATCCAACACTGAACCTGTTTCACGAAACTTAGCAAGCAGTTTGCTAACTGTAGCACGGGAGATGGGTGGTCTCGTAGGGTGTCTTGCATTGAAATCTGCTGCAATGACCCGGTTACTGCGTTGACCAGATATCAACACAATTTCGATCTGCTCCTCACGTGTTAACCTCTTCGACATGTCAATGGCTGTGAACAAAGAGAAACTTGTAAATAACTCGTGAAAGAATAAAGTTACATTGAAACCAAGCACACCATTGTTTTTCTTGTGACATTACCAATAAGTTTGATGTGTCACATGGCCCTCTTCCTATTGAAAAAACAAAAGTTGTATCCAAGATGGCCGACTTCTAAATGGCCACCATGGTCACCACCCATCTTGAGGAGTTTGCCCCCTCACATATACTAATGTGCCACAAACAGGACTTTAATATCACCAACCGTTCCCATTTTATTACGGTGTATCCATATAAATGGCCCACCCTGTACTGTGTGTCTGGGTTCTTATTTAGCATCCTTATCCTTATTCCCCTAAACTGAACAGCTGTTGTAACACTTCTATCTAGGTCAGAGGATAGGAACACAATATGGTCATTCAACCCTTTGAAATGAGATAGCTTCTAAAAAAATGACACTAATGCACAAATAATGGTCTTTAACCATAAAAAACACTTTTCAGTACACAAATAGTGGTCCATAATAACAGGTGTAATAATAGTGGTCTATAGTGGCCTATAATAGTGCTCATGAGTCACCTTTTTTAGCTCAGCTCAATTTTTTTTTCTAAGCTTAGTGTGGATATACCAAACATAGCTACTTGAACCAAAGTCGTCCTCTGTGTCCATGTCTCCTGCACATATCTGGTGCATCTGTGTTGTAATTTGCCTTTAATGGGGAAATTAAGAGAGACATTTGGACAAAACTACTGAGAAATAATCGAGCAGAAATATTCATTTATACCCAATGAGGTTCTGTATGAAGTCTGGTTTGACCCGTTCTACTTTTCATCTTATCGATTACAGAAAGATTATCATGCACGCTAATTAGATTAAACTGGGTGATACCTCATTTTAGTCTCCTGAAAAAACAAAATCCCTCAAAGGAACCTGTCCCTGTTCTTTTTTTTTGATGTCCCTCAGCCCTCGACTCCCTGAATCTATGATTTCGTTAAACAGTGAGAAAAAGAGACAAAGAGAGGAAGTGACAAGAACGTCGTGACCACATCTCCATCCAATCTGCTATCTGTTATCCGTCTCAGATAGAGTCATTACCCTCCTTCCTCCATCTGTCCGTCAATATGAGGTCCATTAAGCCCCACCGTGCACACTCGGATCCATCAAGGCAACAGACATTTCCTCCTTTCCCACTCACACTTGCCCTTTTATTAGATTGAAGCTCAGGTAATGCACATACTCTAAAAATACTCATCATTGTGCTGTCTTCCCGTATTACATGTGGGGAATATCGTCGTTTTGTAAATCTGAGCCTTCGGGGTCTATTCGCATGACACATTAGATTTCATTGTCTCATGTTTCATCACTGATTAAAACCTCTTTTTTTCTCCATTGGGCCTGTATTACTTTCTGATGAGGTTTCTGTGATGTGCTGCAAAGCTTTGATACTGAAAAAGATTGACTAATGCTCTAATGTCTTAAAAAGCTCTGTATCCTTACTTACCCCAGCCTGGATTCTTAATTAGAGATCTGTGTTTTGATCCCGTGTTTTGCTCGCACCATGCACTTTTACAAACAAGTTTTCTACTTTTATCACCCTCTCATGATGCTCCCATCATAACTGCACAGCCATTCAGGGGTGCATTAAAAAGATCTGTAGTCTACTTAGATAAGCATGCACTCAAGTTAGGAGCCTGTTTCCTCCATCATGTGCTCTGAACCCGTGTGTGTGTGTGTGTGTGTGTGTGTGTGTGTGTGAGTGAGTGTGTGTGTGTGTGTGTGTGTGAGTGAGTGGTGTGTGTGTGTGTGTGTGTGTGTGTAGCTCATTGCTGGAGCAGAAGGAGGACTTACGGAAAAGACTTAACTACACAACACACAAGCTGGAGCTACTGCAGAGCGAATTTGACTCCACACGGCAGTACCTGGAGACGGAGCTGCGCAGAGCACAGGAGGAGTTGGACAAGTTTACTGATAAGCTGCGCAGGTAGGCCCCTCAGTACAAACTGTACAACACCCAGGGGGCGAAGATGGTGGCAGTGTGGCACAGAAGATTTCACAAATTGTTTGTGGACTCTGTTTGCAGTCAACATTTCTCAGTTTCAGAAAATTAAGATTCTCTTTTTTTCTCCACTCGTGAGAGCAAACATGAGCAGAGAGAGTAAAAGACAACAACAACACAGCTATGTCACAGGAATGTAAACAGCAACAGCAAATGTTTTATATCCCATCTTTTTCACAAATGTTCTGTGGTGGATAGTGCTTGCACTGGACTTTCCACATTCAGCACTTACCCATGGGTATCCGCAGTTAGCCAGGCTGGAGTTCTGGTCCACTGAACACAAGCTTAAAACTGAGGAAAGATAAAATATACTGAGGGAGCTGTAGGAGAAGCCCATTACAGCCCAAACAACACAAGAAGTACGTAGCAGTTATTTTAGTGGACTTTTTATGAAGTGTGAGATAAAACTTTTAATTTTATTTATTGAGCAGGAAAAAGTTAGGCCTGTTGACATTAAACTGGCCTGACTAAAACAGGGTTAGCACAGGTTTCTGTTCTGCAGAACAATAATAGGAATGATAATAATAATATACAAATGTATTCTTCAATCAAATACTGTTTATAAGTCTGTATAAATCAAGGATGTCAAACTCATTTTACATCGGTGGCCCACTTTGATCTTAAGCTGGCCTCCCTTTTTTGTCAGTGTAGGAAAGTTGAACTGTGATCTCTTTAATCCCTGTAAAATCTCAATACAAGAAAAAGAAGCATAATTTCTATAATACATCTTAGTTTTACTACATGATAATAAATGCTGCTCTATTTAATTAAAGAAATCTATCAGCATGACTCTTTGGGTTTAAACTGTGAAAGATAAATATTACATTTCAGAAGAAGCTCTGGATGCTCATGGTCTAGACTGTCCTGTAGTAATAAAGAGGAAAGTTGTTATTAATTCCCAGAAAATTCCCTGTTTTTCAATTTATTCTTTTTATTGTGGAAACATTGTAAAAAACTGAAATTGAAACTGAATAGTAGGTAGTAAAAAAACTGGGATTTTTTTCTGTTGTTCAATTGTGTAATTATTACTTTATTACACTGTTGTATGTGAATTGCTGTGGGGGAAGTCTTTATCAGTAGGACAACTTGTAAAATGTGAAAATACAGTTAGAAGTCCAAAATCTATGCACTCATCCACATTTTCCAAAGACATGTAGTGAGCTGGATTGTTGTCTTTGGCGGGTCGATTCTGGCCCCCGGGCCTTATGTTTGACACCCCTGATATAAAGCATAATACAGGACACAATGATAAACTGAATGCTAAACAAATAATATATCAGTTTTAAGCGGAGCATGGTTATTCTGTCACCTAAAGGGAAATAACAAAATAACAAAATAAAGAGATCAAATTAGACGCTGGCAGCAGATTATTAAACCCTTTCCAGAAAAGTGTCACCAAACTCACTGCTTCCTTTCCAAATTCAGTTTTATTTCTCTTTCAAGAAGAGAAATTTGGGTTCTTAAACATTTTGAGCTTATGTCAGCATTTGACAGATGCATTTAACGCCGCACCATTGGTGCTGTAACACAGTGCTACACAAAACAATGTTACTTTTGAAGATTAGTCATATTGAAATAGTCAGGGCCCAAGAATGGCACACTGCAGTGTGCCTTTAAGTACTCAATCAAACTACATGTCAGAAGCTGAAACACAGCTGTACCAGGTGTTAGGAGTAATTGGAAGAGCCACCCTATGAATAACAGAAGGTGCAGTGGCCACCCTCAGAAAATGGTGCCGCTTGCGCGTCGCCGTTTCCAACTTGGCGCCAGGATAATAATATACGTTGCCAAAGAACATGAAAAGAAGCCTGATGAATATTGGCAGCACGTTCTTTGGTCAAAAGAGACCAAAATAAATTTGTTTGGATCAGACGGGGTCCGGATTGTTTGGTGTGGACCCGGCCAAGACCAGTGACTGCACACAGTGCAGATCACGAGAAAGAGAAGTGGGAGGGTACTAATACGAGGCTACGAGACAGAAAGACTTCCAGGCAAGATGACCTGTATAGATGGTGCTATAAATTTCTCAAAAATCTAAGAATGTGAGGATATTTCCAGAAATAGCTACAAAAGGCTTTTAACGTAAAAAGCTGAAAATGATTGAATACAAAGATTGACAAAATTCCTCTTTACACTTGTCTAAAACTACTAAAAAAACAATCTGAATTCTGCTTTTGTTTTATCTCAAGCATGTGCAGGATTTGTCTCATCTTGACTGCTCTAAATATAGCACTTCATTCATGTGCCTAAGGAAAAATGTTTAATACTGCATCACTGTTTAAGGAGTAGACATATGAGGTGATTTTCTGAAACCCCTTATGATCCACTACAGAAGGTATACCAATGTGATGTTAGCAGAAAATACCTGGAGACTCAAACATAGTGAAATAATAAAGATTATATGTCTACCACGAGCGTTCTAGATTTTATGTGAGAACCAAAGCGGGCTGAAGCTATTATTAATCTCTTTTCAATATCGTAAAGCACGTATTGAGGGGGTCTTTAAGTCATTATATTAGAGATCATCCTTCAATTAAGCTCTAAGAATTTAATTGCACAAGTCAATTGTACCACAAGTGTTTGAGAGATCAGCAAATTATGCAGTGCTGCAGTGCAGTGTTTCTTATCTGGGTAACTCACAATACTGTATCATTTTAAATTACCTCCTGGAAAGTAATTTTTTCTGTTATCTTCACCTGCTGTTTACACAAGTTTTTACTTGTGGTATCAAAAACAAATACCAGTTTGTGTTTTAAATAGATTTCATAGATTTTATAGTCCGACACTTTAGTATGTGCATATACAAGATAGAGTGCATGGTTTCCTCTGGACATGATGTAAGTGTGAAAGGCCACACAAGTGTCTGAGTCTGCTGTTGAGGAATTGCTGTCCAATTCCTGGATGGGTGAAAGCTGCCGTTGTGCAGTGGTCATTGGTTGTAGCTGTTTCTGATGATCACGTCAACACGGCGTGTCTCAGGCATCCTCAACAGGAGCCATACTGGGACTAAATGCTGGCCAACGAAGTGACTGGATATACTACTGATACTCTGCGCAGTGTACAGGTTAGAGCACCTCATCTCGGTACATCTGTCTATTTAGATTTCCACCAAGAACCATCAGATCGGTGACGGTGCTGATATCACTCACTAAAAAACAAAAACAACAAAAAGCAATTATGGCGCTGACTCAAAACCAATTCCCAAAACTAATCACAGTATCTGCTTTGGTGGTGATTAGACAGATTTAAAACAAAGATAATAATAATTTGTTTCATGACATAAACCTTGCATTTACTAGTATTAAAATGAAAAAAGGAGTTGCATTTTTATATTTGAGGCACTTTTTAGAAACCCCGAGAGGTGTAATTATAAAATATAATCAAAACGTCACCTTTTCCCCTTCATTTTAATTACGTTGACATCCTCAGGCTGGGGTCCTCTGTCAGCCATAGTGGAGCTGCGGCTCAATATTTATTACTGGTGCCCAAAATCTTTCCATATATGTTACCATGCCTTGTGGGGGAAAAAAATCCCTCTATTACGAGACATATGACGTGTTATTCAGCTTTGAATTGTGCAGTGCACTGCTGAGCCTGCCAATCTGCTTATTTCCAGTTGCAGAAGTCTTCGGCTGCTACTGTTTATGTTCAATCTATTACCTGCAAGTGAGCGCTGTTGTTTATTGTGTCACTTAGAATACAAAGTAGCTACTCAGCACTGCAGAGGATCAACCAGGATCTGGAGGAGAAGATCCACAGAAATGTGAGTATCTTAACAGGTGTCTGTGTGTTTTAAACCCTGTGTACATATTGTACAATAAGCTCTCAGGTTTGCGGTCAACTATTTGCAGTATTTGTAGACAGAAAAGAAGCAAGTAGGAAAGCCTTGAGATTTAGAGATGATACAGAGCACTTGGTGAGCTTGTTTGAATATGAATGCCCTTCTGTTGGTACCACTGACGTTAATTATGGCTTATTACAATTGGCTGTCCTCCTTCCAACAGCAGAGTGATAGCAAACCCATTGTTCCTCAGTGCTCTGCACCTCACTTCATTTGTCAGACATTGCTTTTTTTTTTTGCTGGTGGAAAGATACAATTAACTAGTCTGCCGGAGAACACTGTATGACCATCAGGTGTCTTCGCTGTTGAATAGACAGCTGAAAATGCTCGTCGAATGGGTTTGTTACAGCACAAGATAATAATCATTGCTGTCGCCATCATTTTGATGACAATGTGAGATACCAAGTACAGGTAATAAAGAGCTGAAGGTCACCCAGCTTTTTGTGTAAAGAAAATTGGTGATTTTTAAAATAAAGGCTGGTAGCCTCTTTTTTTTTCTTTTTTTTTTTGAAGTGTTCTCATCAGCTGTTATTGATTCATTTCACGTACACCCTCCACAAGGGTGAGAAAGGTGCTGAGTAAGTCTCTCTGTAATAGTAAAGCTTGTTTACTCCTGAGGTGCCGCAAACCCATCTGACCCCTTGGCCCTGCACAACTACAGAGAACGTAATTACAAGACTGATAAACACTGTGATATAGTTTGAGTCTGTTAAACTTTTCAAAGAGGCGGAACTACTGTACGCTCAGGCATTTTAATTACAGCTTCCACAAACCCAAAGCTCTTGGCCAAAATACATTTTACTGACAGGTGATGAAGCTAACAGAAACTTTGCTTTTAAAAAAATGCAATAAAAAATTATTTAACTATATGGAAGCTCAGTTTACTGACATTAAAGTTTCCCATTCATCAACAGTAGCTAAGAAATAAGTATGTAATAGGCTGCTGTCATATTCAGCTGTAAGCAATATGGATTAGGTGTGACAGCCCAAAAATAGGATGCAGGAGAGAAGTAGAAACCAAAGCAAGCATTTAATCTAAAACGTCCAAATGAAAATATCCAGAAACACAAAGAAAAGCTACTGAGTTACATGGACAACACAACAAAGGACAAAGGAACACTCTGGGAATATATACATGTGAGGTGGAAATAGAAGGGGAACTAAAGACAGCTGAAGACAATCAAGAGGGCAACCATGAAAAGTAAAACTAAACAAGATAAAGTAAAAGGGAATTAAAACAGCAACACTCAGAACAGAAAGCACTTACAACGGGCACCAAAACCCAAAAGAGTTAGGTGAAATATACATATACAGTTGCCAATATAAACAGTACTGACGACCTAGATCTCAAAAGAAAATTAGAAAGATCTATCAAAAATTTTCTATTTATGTTCATATTTGAATTAAAAACATGCAAGAATCAATTTTAAAAGTTAGTCTGAAAGGTCTCTTATAAACAATCTATTCTATAAATTCTATAAATTTCATTCCTAAAAAACACACAAGAAAGAATTACACAGAGGAAAGTACTTTAAAGTAATCTTTAAATCCCTGCTCTGTCATTGTCAGTCACAGCACCACGATGATGAAAAGCGTGCTCTGAGCAGAGAGATCATCGTCCTCAACAACCACCTGATGGAGGCAAAGCTCACCATCGAGAAGCTTCAAGAAGACAATGTAAGTAAAGCAGTGCCCAGCATTCAACTCTGCAGAGCCAGACGATGAGTATGAAGTTATTGTTTGAGGCAAATAGAAAATAGGTGCTTCCATACATTCTGTTTGGGGTTTTCATAGTCTTGCCCAGTGACACTATGATATGCAAACTGGAGCACCAGAAAGGAGCTGCAAATTCTCAGATTATTGGACAAACTTGTGAGTAAGACATGCAAGCTCAGTAGTAAGATGACCTTGTTGCATTAAAGTTCAAAATGGACTCATGATTTTACTGTTCCATTATACATATAAAAAAATATGACCGGTAGGATCTAACTTTGATTTATAGGCAGCGGGAACATAAATGGATAAGTTAAAAGTTGTTGGGTTTTTTTAAATTTTGTTTTTATTATACATTTGGTCACTAGGGGTAGTTAGCTCTTGAATTATGGCATTTGTAGAGGAAGTGGTTCATTCATTCAGGTATCCCATTGCGGAAACTCAACACTTTTTACCATGTTCTCTGTAGCAGAGACATTGTTAGGCTACATAAGTTATGCACAACTGGGACAAGAACTACGTGTTGTGTCTGACAAATAATAAAGAAGAAAATGTTTGGTGTGTTACTGGGTGTGTTACTGTAAATGCATAAACTTGCAACTTTGCACTGACTAAAGGATAAAAGAAACAGCAATAAAGAGCTGAAGACTAAGTTCAGTGATGTGATATAATGAAGATTTCTTTGTCTCCAGGAACAAATGGCAGATAAACTACCAAAAACTAACATGCAAAATTAAAGCTACAAGGAGTGATGATAGGGCCCTAACACCTTTGGGGACACGGAGATGTGCTGCTGTTGCTGCAGTTGACACTTTTCTTGCAGTCGTGACAGTATTAATCCCTTGACAAGCTAGTTTTTTTACAACAGCCTGTGGCCTCTAGTTGGTGTTAGATTACATCCACTAATAATATTTGACATTACATGTGTGGAACGCACAATGAAAACGTGATCATCCGATAATGCTTTCAAACAATGCTGATTTCCTATTGCCATGAGGTGGTGTACAGTGTGCATTAGAGTTGTGAGAATTTCTTGTACTGTGGCGATTGATCAGAATTTTCCACATATCCTTAAATGTAAACTCAAAAGCTTTATAATTTAGCATGGCCAAGATCTTTGGACTGAACTTTGGCTACCAAGGGCTTTGATTGCTAGCATTTTGCTATGGTTGCCTGTAGTTGCATGGAAGATGCTGACTTGTTTGCAAGCACTTGCTCATTACATACCAGGCAGTAGTAAGACTTGAAAAATGAACTGCAAACCATAAAAGGTGAACATTCACCTTTTAAGTAAAAGTTGTACCTTTTCAAACATCTTGGCTGCAGCACTATGGAACAACTTTGACTTTAAAAATGAAGGTTCGCATTTCTGGTTTGCTGGTCTGGTCAGCAACAGCTAGTCACTTCAAGCAAAACAAATTTTTCCTGGTCACCAGTTGGCCATTCTTTAGGCCTTTGTGACTGGAACTTTAGAAACTGATTTCACAATTAAACTACTCACCAACTGTGGTTAATGAACATTTCACCTTTGCAACCTGGAGGTCACAAACTAGTCTTTAGGCGATTGTCACTGAGGACTTAAAACCAAAATTTTCTACGTCTTGTTATGCGTGTGCACAATTTAATGTTGTAATTTCAAAGGGGGGGAGGGGCTCCGGAGTCATTTTGTTCCCCCCCATACGCAAGATCCATATAATTTGTACATTTACACCAGTACAAATGTGTTTGCAAATTGTCGTTTTTTTCCCAAGCATGTTTAGTACTTCAAATAAGCAGTTAAATAAGAAGTTTTGTGTCTCTGAAGAAGGAAAGTAGGTTTGGGAGAATAGAGTTTAAGCAGTATTGATCCAAAAGAGACCAGAAATTTAGCTGGCAATGAAAGTTTTAATGTTCATTCTCTGTTCTTTCATTTGATTGTGGCCATTTTGTGCCTCTGCAGGAAATGTACAGAAAGGACTGTAACCTGGCTGCTCAGCTTCTACAGTGCAACAAGTCTCTTTACATGGCCCAACTCTCAGAGGTGAGCTGTGCACTCACTTTTACAGGCTTGATTTTTCCAGTGCTCTTTATCCTTTGTAAAAATGCATTTTGCATATGTTCCTCAGTTTTAGTGAGGCCTCAGTCTAATCCCTGGTAGCCTTTCTTCACAAAAGTCGCATACAACCAAGCTTAAGAACTGTATGAGCTTCAGGCGCTCATTCAGGCGCTGACATTTGATGTGAACCCAGAAAGACAGAAAAATCTGTAATTTTTCAGTTCAGCGGTAGCCAGGTAAAAGAAAAAGCTTTGGTAAAAGCTAAGGGGGAGGAGAGGTCTGAATGAGGTGTATCTTGAGCAGCACTAAGCTGAATTTTCAGCTGATGACATGAGATGAGCGAAGAGAAATTTTCTGTCTTGACTGTAACATGAAGGTCATCTTGCCCTTTGTGAGCCAGAAAAGATAAGTCTTCCCAAAGCGATGAGTACTGTAGGTCACTGGAGGAAGGACAGAAAGTGAAGAATTAAAGCTTCATGGGTTTTTTTCTTTAAATAACCTTCACCTGAGAGAGATGAAAGAGGCAAGTTTTCAAAAAGTCGATGGCTCTGAGTTTAAAAGACTTTTTTAGCTAGAAGCAATCTGGATATATACTATAGAACTATGTATACTATACACAGTGACTGTGTGTTGAAGGACATGAACCACAGCTTGATTTACTAATTTTTCTTTTAAGTATAGCAAATCAGCATTAACATCTTCCTTTATAACAAATCAGATTTTTACCTTATTTCTATCCAAACTACAGTGATGTGCATTTACCATATATCATGTGAGAAATATTTAGTTTAGTAAACATAACTGACTTCTGCTTTTTCTCAAATGCAGATCATTTGAAGGCCTGACAATAAAAAGTTGCAATAGCATATATAATCAGATCCATAAGTATTTGGACAATGACAATGAATTCTTATAATTTTGCCTCTGTACAGCACCACAGTGAAAGCTAAATCAAACAAGCAAGATGTGAATAAAGTGCAGACCTTCAGCTTTAATTCAAGGGCTTTAACAAAAGTATTGCTTTAGCTTTTTTTTTTAGGTATTAGACACATTTTATGGATAATTGTCCAGTTTTATATGCTCATAAGTAGTTTGACAATTAACTGCATCTAGTTTTATGTCTAGATGACACTAATTTGCTTGTTCATTCATGACAATTAAGTAGATAAAAGGTCTGGAGTTGATTCCAGGTGTTATTTCATCTGAACTTGCTTTTTACTCAATATGAGCCCCAAAAATGTGTCAATTCAAGTGACAGAGGCCATCATTAGGCTGAAGAATCGAACTCGACCTATTGGAGAGTCAGCAGTAACTTAAGAGAATGAAGGCTCTTTCCAGCCTAAAAGACCACTGAAGACAACTAAAGTGCATGATGACAGAATTATTTCCATGATTAGGAAAAAGAAAACCTTTACAACAGCTGATCAAAAACCCTTTTGAGGTGGTAGACATCATGAGAAAGACCTAGAATCAAACCTGTGTCTATGGAACTGGGCCACTAGTGCGTACTGATGACGTGACTGCTGATATAAACAGCAGGATAAATTCTGCAGTGTGCAGGGTTGTACTCTCTGCTCAGATTCAGCCAAATGCTCCAAAACTGATTGGACAGTGCTTCACAGTGCAAATAGATAATGGCCCAAAGCATGCTGGAAAAGCAATCAAAGCATTTGTCATGTTAAATAAAAGAGATATTCTTCAGTGGCCAAGTCAGTTATCTGATCTCAACCAACAGGACATGCTTTTCAGTTATTTAATATGAAACTGAATGCAGAAAGACGTACAAACAAGCAGTGACTGAAGATGGCTGCAGAAAAGGCTTAATAGAGCATCTCAAAGAGGACACAGAGTACTTGGTGACGTCCATGGGTTCTAGACTTCAGGCAGTCAGTGTCCGGAAAGGATTTTCACCAAAGTGTTAAAAGCTATCATCTTATTTAAAATTGTGTTAATTTGTTAGGGATAATAGAGGGATAATAAGACACAGCTGAAGTCAACAAGAAGCATCGAAAAAGGCAGAAAGATGGAAGTAAACAGAAATGGGGACACAAAGCAAGCCCCACAAAAAGGGAAACATAGACTGGGGAAATGCAGAAAGCAGCCAGAAAGGAGAGGGCAACAGTGTTTGTTCTCTTAGTTTTTGTGGTTTGTGTTGGATGTAATGTTTTAAGGTTTTGGTGATGACTGTTTTCCTCCATGACTTGAAACTGTGACAATAACACCTACACCTCTACTCCATGCACAAAGACTGGTGTTTCTGTTCCGGTCACTCAGTGTGCAGTTTAGCCAGAGTGCGGTCACACTGCACCGGTTTTGTTAATCACGTAAAAGTAAGCAGCATGGGAACTACTTTAAGGCACATTGTGAGCAATTCTGAAGGACACTCAACAGAGGAGGTAAAACTACTGTATGTGGCAAAATATAAATGGAGAGCACGGTGCAGCCTCATCATAGTGTCCTGCTGCTCCTTGTGAAAAGAATGCACGCGGGTATTGATGAGTGTTTTAACACTAGCCCAGCTTGGTGCCACTTTCCGCTGCATCAGCCGTGGGCCTTGTGCCTCGCCCATGTGACAAGGGTAGATTTGAAACTGGCAAGCGTCCACGAGGTTAAAGAACGCCTGTCCACGTGTTTTAGGCATATGGCTGAATGGAAATATCAATGCAAACTGCATTTGGTTGCATAAGACTCATAAAATATCCCCGACACTTGCACGGTATACACATTAACACACGCACATAGGCACCGTTAACAGTAAAGGGTCTATCATAAAGTGAAAAACTGTTCTGCAGGCACATTGCCAAACATAATAGGGGTCAGAGGCTATACATGCACTCACTGTATGTCCACCCGTCTGCTGGTCCTGTGGGTGTGAGCTAATCGAAAGTGTATTGATGAATGGCGCTGCAGCATTTTGAGAGGTGCAGTGGCTCTTCAGCGCCTACAGAAGCGCTTTAGTCGTTTGTTCTGCTGCAAAACAATCACAGAGAGGGTGTAAAATGATCACGCTTGGATTTCTGAATGACGCATAAAAGCTAATTGAGATCTTGTTTAAAACAAGCCCAAATGAAAAAAGTGTGTGGACAGTAATTAAGTGGCATTTAGTTTTGTCCGAGATGCAATAAAAGTGCTATGATAAACCGTCTCTTTCATGTTCTCTGTAGTGTTTGTCTTTTCTCTATCTACAAAGTTATAATTAGCTTCCTTCTCATTGCCAATTAGGAAAAACTGACTAGATTCCTGTTGATGATGTGCTGCAGTTAGCTTAATGCTTGTTGCTATGGAGAGGTAGAGATAGTGGTTGGAGGCTTTTTTTTTTTTTTTAAGAAATGCTTGAAATAGAACAGGAAAGCGACTTATTCTCACTTCAAAATCAGGTATATTGTTCTCTTTGGTTGAGGTTCGTCGTGACACTGAAGATTACACTTTTTCCCCTGCAGCTGTGAACACAATTCATGCAGTGAAGGCAGGTAAATGTGAACGTGTAGGTTGCTGTATCGTATTCAGAAACCACCTAAAGTACAATCTAACATACTGACACACATACTGCATTGTGCAGGGATAACAGAACCTGTGAGCAGCTTGGATAAAACGCTACAATGCTGTGAAGTGTTTGCTCTTTCTTTCTCTTCTTTTTTCTTTTTTTAAAACATGTTTGTCAGATTTAAATGTTTCAGATCATTAAACAAGTAAAAATACAAAATGCAGTGTTTAAATTTTGATTTCATTTATTAATGGAAAAATAAAAGCATCATGTATCATATTAAATGAAACTGTAAATTTAATTTGACACAAAAACAAGACTTTACACCAAGGATGTCAAACTCCTTTTATGTCGGAGGCCACATACATCCCGACTACACATTTAATCTCTGAGATATCTTATTTAAGAAATGAAGTGCCATGTCACCAGAAAGAAATCAATCAGCATGACTCTTTGGGCTTAAATTCCAAGAAATAATATTTGATGGAATACTATACTAAAGATAGGACATTTCATTAGCCTTGTTTTTAAAGCCTTGCTTTTTAGGAACCGTTCCATGACTATGTTTAGATGAGAGGGGGCTAAGTTATCAGCTAACACTAGAATTTAACAAGATCAACCACAACGTATGTAGATATGCACCAAAGATACAGTTTTGGCTCACTTTAACCTCTGAGTAAATCCTAGAAATGATGCATTAAATATATAAATGTTCCTCTTTCATCTCTTTGTATGTGAAACGTCTGGTGATGGATACACCAATAAGATTATCTTTATGCGTTAGCATTCCCTCCATTTAGGCTGAAATTGGTTTGGTGTTTGAGGGGGCGCAGTGATGTTTTACTATCGCTTAGTGAATTCGAATTTTAAAAAATTTTTTTTTTTGAAAAAATTAGAATAAAACTAAGTAAACAAAGCATTCTCAGTAGAAAGAATGAGGACAAAAAAAACCCCTAAATGATGACTCAAACTACTGACTAACTTCTTTTTCATTTAGCCCATTTAGGAACCACCAATATGGAAAAGAAAAAGAAAAAACTTATAAAAGACTTGCATCAGATTTGGCTTGCTTCATATAGTGAATCGTATAAGGCTTATATGATTTACTCATGAAAGTGGCCACTTTCTCATTACTTTCATATATTGTTTTAGGAAGTATGCAAAACATACAAGTTTCATGTATATAATTTTTCAAGGGATCTTATATCTGTTTTCACTCTTGTATGCTTTTCATACAAGTTTCAGACAAGACAGATACAAACTTTATAAGATTTATATATATCTTCTCCATATGGGCAGATTAATTTTCTGTTTTTAAAAATACCCAACACAAAACAAAGATGGATTCACTGCAATAATCTGATCTAATGTCTGTTGTTTGTGGAAGCAGTGTCAACGTCCATCTGTGGTTCAGTTTTGGAGACAGCATCAGGGTGTCAATCATGCTTGCTGGTCTGTGTGTGCATCCACCTGCAAAATATTAGTCTCAATAAAAATATAATGGACGAATAAAAAAGACATTCACTTGTGTTCTGTTTTCATATTGAAAAAAGTAGCTATAGAACAAAACAAATGACCATGCATTAAAAAAAAAAACTAAATAATTTTACACCAATCAAAATGTGCGAGACAAAATGAATAAAGAGGAACGTTGGATACATGCAGATGATACAGGCTGATGACTTGACTCTACTTTCACTCCACGATCCAAATAGTCTGGTGCCTGATGTTGTACAGTCTGACGCAGATGCCTCAAAACCCGATGCTCAGTGTGACATGTGATATACTTAAATTATTGCTGCTGCTGCACAGTTTAAAGGTGCCTTTAATGTCAACACCCTGATTTACCTACTAATTACTCGAGAGAGAGTTTGACAGTGTAGTGTACAGCAGTTCCTACACTACATAGAATAAGGTCTTTGCTATAATTTATAACTAACATTCACCGATTTTCCCTGCTTTACCCTTGTTTCTCTGATACTTTTAGCTGCCTGCTGACTTCCAGGAACGCCTGACCATGCACCTGGAGGAGTCTCCCCTCTGTCACACCTACTCTGACTCTGTCCCGACCTCTCTCATTGCCAAAGTGCTTGAAAAGCCAGATGAGGCTTGCAGCAGCAGCCAGGCCTCCCGCTCCCCCAGCCCGCAAACACAGGAACATGCCTTTATTTTGGAGAGTTTGGGTCCCGGAGAACGTTTGGGGCTACGCGGAGCCTATAAAACTGACCTGTACAGCAGTGACACAGCCCTGTATTGCCCCGATGACCGTCACCGTGAGCGGAGGCCCAGCATGGATATTCACGGCGAGAGGAAGCTCCTGTACGGGCCCCAGAACTCCACCGACAGTACTCCAGAGGAAGGTTCGGTTGGGTTGAGAGCTGGCTTCTCCCAGGAGCACTTTGCTAAGTTCCCTCCCCCACTGGGTGCAGCCTCCAGTTCTTACTCGAGTTTTAGTGGTGGGGGATCTGAGGACAAAGGCAACGGACCGCCCAGCAGTGCAGCTTCTTCCCCCCACCATCACTCCCTCTACATGGAATGGAGGGATGCAGGGGACTATGAGAGAAAGAGTGATTCATCCTGGGAGAGGGACAGTCCACGGGGCTTTGCCAATGCTCATCCCTTCCAACAGACAGAGCTGAGCCACCATCAGAATGGCAGCTCTCCCGTCTACAGCCGTACCATGTCCTCCTGTTTCAGTGAGCCCTATGAGCCGCTCCCCCCGTCCTCCTCCCCAAGTGTCGCCTATGGAGACAGCCGTAGAGGCAGCACATTGGCCCCCGAGGAAGAGGAGCTGATTGGTCGGTGGAGACAACTTAGCGTGGAGGACTTAAGTGCTCACACCTACCGCAGCCCAGGACGGGCCTCACCTTACAGCTTCTCGGAGCAGCACTTCTCCGTCCGTCCTGCCAAGATTCGACTTGGGCCGCTCTACAGCAGTTTCCAGGAAGGGGCTGACTACTACCACCACGGAGTGGATGTCATGGACCCAGTGTGGGCAGCTGCCAGCCCCAGTCCCGAATGCAGCCCAGGGCTGCGCCAGGCTCACAGCCAAGCTCACCTGTACCGAGCTGAGGACAGTCAGGGGTCAGAGCACAGCTTGTACCACTCAGGGAGCTCTAAAGACAGGGAGGGAAATGTCGCATCTGGAGGCCAGAGCACTGATTATGTAGACCCCAGCCCCAACAGCTCCACCGAGTCTCTCCACCAGAGATCTCTGGAGATGGCCGCAGAACTGCAGCACTATCAAGTGGAGATGCACAGCGTGCCTGCACAGGTGAGCCAGTCGCCACCACCAGCCCCACCCCCTCCTCCTCCGTACAACCAAAAATTTGGCTCCCTGGGACTTTCCAGGAAGGACAGTCTGACTAAGGCGCAGCTTTATGGAACACTTCTGAACTGAAGGACTTTCCAATCAGGTTGCATCTTCAATAGTAGACACAGAGCCCTGGTTTGTTCAGCTGCACCTTCTCGTAGTGCAGCCATTTTGACGGCTTGAGTAGAAGCCAGGAGTTCTTCAGTATCATGAACATGTAACTATTGCTGATTATTTAAAAGCACTGATGGCGTGGCAGTGGATGGCAATTGTTTACATTATAAATTTCTCAAGGCAGTAAGTCAAGTTAGGGGTCAGATGTGGGGAAACAGACAAAGAGGAGCTCACAGAGTCCTTAAAACTTTTGAGAATGTGTATGTGTTAAACTACAAATGTACAAATATATACTAACTTAAAATTGAGTGATATATTTTGTATGTAGCTGTTAGCAAGAGATACATTTAAAAAACAGTGCAAAATCCTATTGGTAATCTGGAACTTGTAAATAAATTAAAAAAAACTTCCACTGCTTTATTCTAAAAACCCTGAGAGAGGTATTTTAATTGCCCCTTGACGTGCACAGAGATTTGTTTCAGCCGTTATTTTTAATCTGCTGCAACAGCGATGGCCTTGTGATGATTTACATACAAGTGTTGAAAGGAAGCGAAAAAACAAAGACAAATTAGTACCTTAAACGAACCATGAGAAACATTTGTTTTGTTTTTCCTTCTGTTAAATGGATTTGACAGTATTGATGGGAGTGTTTTATTGTTATTGATGGAACGTTTGATCTGTTTTACCAGTCAGTATTGCTTTCTTTTTTGCTCTTCTATATCCCCCAAGAGAGGTTTCCTGTCCCCTTTCTACCTCAGATTTGGATGCCCACACCCCACCAAACCACTGTAACCCCGTTTATTTCACAACGATGCATGTTTATATATTTTGGTTGTTTTGTTCGCCTAATAAAGCACAAATTATACATACAAGCTCCCAGCCTTTAATGTACACATTTGGGGATTTGAAATGCTGCTGAATAAAAGCGATATCATGTTTTAATATCTTTCACGCAGTTGCATAGCGATCGGTTGTTGTTTCAAGATAATTACATGTCTGCTGATCTGCAGTGTTCAGCTGACTGAATGAACGAGTGGAAGACCTTTCATTATTCAGACTCAGATTGCTGAGTCACTAAGTAGCTCTGCTTTTTCACTGTTGGGAAAAAAATAATTGCAAAAAATAGGTTAGTAGAGAAGGATTTTTGCCAACAAATTCAGAACAGAGAGGAAGTTTATTTGTGTTTTCCCAGGAGTCATCATCAAGAAAATACTACAGAAAAGGAAATGGATAATATTCTGTGAGTGTCTGTGATATCTAACGAACTAATTTAGAGCTACTAAGGAAAATTATATCATGGTATACTCCCCTTTGATGTATTAAAAGTGCCACGCCAAGCACTAAATAAATAGGGATTGGACAAAATACCTAAAAACAAAGAGTTTGACTGATTTTCAATTTGATCCCCATTAAACCTTGACATTGTCACCTTGGAATTTACCGGCGTGGTCATGGAAGAAAAGTACTGATGGCCAAACCAGCTCATTCAGTGTATTCATTATGTGTATTTTGGGTACATAGGTGCCTAACCTAAACCTGACCAACTGAAGCAACCTCACACACTACCCCCACAGACCTGTAAGGTAAGTGCTTCATCCATGTCTGTTCTTGTCCTGATTTGTCAATCACCAGAGTATAACCACTCTCACCAGACTCATCACACCACATCACCTTTTTCCATATCTCCAAAGTCCAGCTTTGGTGTTTCGATCTTGATTTCACAATCATTCAGGTTTTTTCCCCCGACCACATTTCTTCCTTGAAGACGATGGCATGTTAATATCATGAAGGATAGTTTTCATTTGATCGATTAACTGGGAAAAATTGATTATTCTGGTGGGAAAATGATTACTTGCGGTCCTTCTCTAAATACCCTTTGGTATCATTTGAAAACTGGTTCATTTAGCACACTTAGCAATTGAGTAAATGGTCTGGAAAGGCTCTTGAATTTATTCAAATGCCTTTGAACTTTAACTAATAACAATGAGGTAAGAGGACTCTCAATACATCTGCAGGAGGGAGTTGCAGCGCAGCAGCTCACCGATCGGCATCGCTAACCTTGCTGTCCTAGCAGAAAGCATTTACACTTCAAACACATCAAGATGAAGGGAACTAGATCAACTGCTATCACTCCACCACCTCGCCTTCCTCTGCACAGCAAAGCAGATGCTAAAGCATGCAAAAATTTAGCTTTCCAACACCACAGCTGAACCTGAAACAGATACGCGTTTCACTCCAGGAGCTGCAGAGCACAAGCACTGATGGGAAAATGTGACAACTCAGCGTGGCTTTGAAGAACTCTATGAGGCGATGCACCTGAGAGTTTGCTCCTTTTGACCCGAGGATGCCTGTCTGATTAGGTCAAGACACAAAACTGTAATCTATGCATTAGATTCATTACAGAATATAGTAAATTATCAAGTTTAGAGTTAATTTTCACATCTGTTTCTATGAAATGTTTTTATCAGAGACAGGGAAATGTTTCCCCCCCCACTGAGTCTTTCTAGGGAGTGAGGGTTTGTTTACATGCACTTATTTAACCCTGCTACGGCTGTGTGCAAGCTGATTTCTTAAATGGTGTGGAAATTGGAAAGCTATTTAGCTTATTAAAAATTAGGGGAGAAGCAAACCTGGAGGGTTATTGAGACGTAAGCAGATTATTTCACATAACACTGCTTCATTGTTTTTTTAAACATCACTTTGATAGGCACACCTTAAAATTAAAATCTTTATACAATCTCTAAGCATTGTGGCACTCTTGCACACACACCACTATCGCACTTCACTCTACAATATGCTCTTCAATTAATGTTCTTATCCTCAGGATGGAAATAGTTCTTTTATTTATTGCAAGTGGACGCTTGTAGAATGGTGTCTGTGGAGCTGCAAGAGATTAGCTATCAGGTCCAAGAACACTTAAGTCCACTCCCCAAACTCCATCCACAGAGCTGGACTCTGCTCAGTCAGCGAGTCCAACCATCCTCCTGCTTATGTCCCACAGTTTCTTGGCTGCCTCCTCATCTGTAGCTTTGGGTAACAGCTCCTCCTCCTCGCAGTTAGCAAAGCACTTCCCCGACACTCCTTCCACCTCTGGGGAGCAGGCCAGATAGAGAGGAGTCTGGGCCCCCTCCAATGGACTCTTGAAAAAGACCAACGAGGCAAGGTAGAACAGCGGCTTTGCCAGGAGGGGGATTTGGATGTGTCTGCCTAACCTGGTCCTCACGATCCCCGGGGTGAGAGCATTGACTGTGACCCCCGTCCCCTCGAGGCGATGGGCCAGCTCCAGCGTGAACAGAAGGTTGGCCAGTTTGCTCTGACTGTAGCAGAAGGCCTTATTGTAGTTATTTTCACTGTTCAGGTCATCGAAGTTGATGTGGCCATATTTGTAAAGTTTAGAGGAAACCACCACGATGCGGCTAGGGGCCGAAGCCTTCAGGAGGTCCAGCAGCAGGTGAGTGAGGAGGAAGTGACCCAAGTGATTCACACCGAGCTGCATCTCAAAACCTTCGTCTGTCTTTGTGTAGGGACACTGGTAAATACCGGCGTTGTTGATGAGCACATCAACCTGGGATTCCTCCTGACAACAAAGATACATTTGAAACATTTAAGACTCCAATTAAGGTTTTATTACAGCTTCTCCAGCATCCGGAGGCATTAATTGTCCATATGCATAACAAAAGATCAAATTTTAACCAAACAACTTAAATAAGTTTTTTCTTCACTTAGAATGGGGTTATGGTGTGACAATGCACATGAGCAGGGCTGGTCTGAGTGTAATGAAGGCAATCACTCTGTATTATCTTATTTAACAAAAAGTATGCATTTTTCTGACAATTTTCACTCACTTGAGAAACACAAATGTAATTTATGCTTGAATAAATAACCCCATACTCCAAAAAAGAAAGCATTACAAAATATTTTTATTACAATCTTAGTGATTCTTCTTAAGGGAAAAGCCAAAAACTTTTCATCCCTTTGTTGAGTACGACTTCTACAGGCTAAATGACCTAATTTGTAATTTCAGCTGCAAAATGAAAAAGAAAATAATTCAGATTTTTCAGAAACCATCTGAATTTTTTCACGAACTCAAATGTTAACTGAGTTATGGTCATGGTTAAGAATGCTTGTGAAATGGGCCCACCGGCAGGCCTGTGGTAAATAAAGGGTTAAGTTAATTAATATAAAACCTATTTTAATAAAACTTAAAGTACAGCACATTCTGGGTTGCAGAGATCTCCCTGAGACACCCAGTGGTTATACGAGGTATCTGCCAAATTCCTAAATATATAAGTAATGTTTTACACCTAAACCTCTTTGACTTAAACTATGATGTGTACTTATAAAGACATTATACCTGAATGCTAGAAGGAAGGACAAAAATAAAGCCCCAAAGCATCTCAGTGTGTTATATAACAATACAGTTAATCCGTAACTTTAATTATAACTTCTGTAAGAAACATAGTTTAATATGAACTTTTAAATTACAGAAAAAAATAGAAACGATAAAACTTTCTAATAGCGGAGGCTATACTGAATTGTATTAGATTGTATGTCTTTATCATTTAATTATATTAATTATGGAATGGTATGCTATAATAGCCTGTGGTTACAATTTTTCTTCATCAAACTAATACAGCATTGTGAATTTACCATCTTGAGTGTCTATTACAGTACTGTGCAAAAGTGTCAAGCCACCCTTTATTTCTTAAAAGTTTGCTCTGGTGAAGAGATTTATTGAAAAATGTGTATAATATATAGAAAAACACTGTTTTATAGAGCAAAAACTGAGTTTTCACAATCCTAAAAAGCTTGAAAGTCAATATTTGGTATGACCACCTTCATTCTTAAACACAGCCTGAGCTCTCTTAGGCTAGCTTTCTTCTCATTTCTTTAGGTAGTCTTCAGGAATAGTTCACCAGGATTCTTGATGCACATTCGAAGCTCTTCTTTGGATGCTTGCTGCCTTTTGTTCTGTTCTTTGCAGTAATGTTGAGGTCTGAACTCTAAGGAGGCCAGTCTGCACTGGCAGTGTGTCAGTTCTTTCCTGGATTTTTTCTCCTATTTCTTACGTACATTATTTTATCTGCTGTAGACAGTTTTTTTGGGCCCACCGCTTTTCCCCGCCACTTGTCCAGCTCCCTCAAATTTCTTAAGGACACACTGCTGAGATATGCCAAGTTTTCAACAGACAGCTCTTTGGCAATCACCTTGTTGGTACAGTAATATTATTTTATGCCTGTCAAACTGTGTTATCTTTGGCATTGTTGTATATTAAACTTTAAAAATGAGAAGAAATGTTAAATTTTGTTATGAAAGACTGACAGTATGTGCCATTATGTGTAGCAATAACACTGGTTCATCTCTTGAGTTAGGTGCTTTTTTTTATGCTAGAATGAATGCTCTGAAAATGATCAGATACAAAGAGTGAACTGAAAATGAGTGAAAAGGCAAATCTCTAAGGAAAGACTTTCAAAGACCTTCAGAAAGCCAGGAGAATTGCCACTTTAAAAATGTCTGGCTCATTGGAGGCATAATATAAGAAAATGAGTGGTGGATCAAAATTTTGCACAGTAATCAATGTATAGGAAGCTTTTGGCTTCTCCTGTGTTTACTCTCATTTGTGACTCAATAGTCTAAGCACACAGAGTATTGTTTGTTGTATGAAATGTAAAGCCACCTGATGAAAATCTGTGATATCAGACCACATAAACAAAATACTTGAAGCCTTTCAAGGATCACTGCTACAGTTAAACAGTATCGTCTTTGCTGAAGCTTACAATAAAATAGGATATTAACTCTTAACATCTGCCAGGAGACCAACATTTCTAGACTGGCCCCTGTTGGACAATAGTTTATTTGCATCTGTAACAAATATGGGTTTGGGGTCCAATACTTAATTTCAGCACCAAGGACAGTCCCCCTGGAACAATGCTCTGTTTTTTTTCTGCTGAGTTGGGCTCAATAACAAAGTGCACCACAGCTGGTAAATAAACTACAAACACCTACTCTCTTGCTTTGTTTGGGTTCTCATTTACCTGAGTCACCTCCTCACAGAAATTTCGGATTGATCTAAGAGAAGCCAGGTCCAGGTGTTTGATGACCACCTCCCCGTTTTCTGGTCCCGCTTGCTTCTTGATGTCCTGTGCTGCCTCCTCGGCGCTCCGCAGGTCCCGGCAAGCCATAATGACCCGGGCGCGGAGCTTCAAAAGCTCCCCGGCCAGGGCCTTCCCTATCCCGCTGTTTGCCCCAGTCACGATGACTGTCTTGCCTCGCATATTTTCTCCTGAATAACGGAGCAACTTAACGGCTTTCTGACGGGGGAATAAACGCCGCATAAGAAGCAGGACCCCACCGCCAACAACAGCGGCAATTAGCAGAGGAGCGGACATAAAAGCTGTGATGGGGGACAAGTCGGCGAGAGAAACTGTTATGTATCGACAGTAAAAGATGACCCCGGAAATGATTATAGTTTAAGATTTCACAGCCTGTCAGCCAACAACACATAATTAATTTTATATTATATAAATATATATAGTATTATTAATTATGTATATATATATTATATATAATATATATATATATATATATTATATTATATATATATATATATATAACTGCGATGGAACGTCGCAAGTCTGAGCATCGTGGGTAGGGTTATATATATATATATAAATACACATATATATATATATATATATATATATGGTGTATTTTTAAAGCAAGCACACGACTGAACGTATTGAGTAGGCTGAAACCGTTCACACGCTAACCAAGTTAGCAACATTAGCGACTTCAAACTGTCCCATAAAATATCTTCCGGGTTATTTTCGTAACGGAACAATATAATCACGATATGCCAAACTAAACTGTACACCAGTTTGTTTTCACCGAAACAAATATAAAGTTTTTTCTAAGGATGTTTTCTATCGACTACTACTTTTTAATTGAGCTTATAGGGGTCAGAAATAATACTTTACCTTTTTGTTTTTCATAATGTCATTTACCGCGATATCTGTATCAGCCACTAGATGGAGCTATATGAAAAGCCAAAAAATCTACACAGACAAGATGAGACCTATTTTATTTTTCCCATATTCCCATTATTATTATTATTATTATCAGTAGCAGTAGTAGTATTTGTTCCAGTAGTTGAAATGATTATGAAATAACAAGTAATACAAAAATAACATATCTGGCAGATGACTCTCCACCTCACATATATATTGTATTATAGTAGGTGATCATATGTGGTGTAAAAGATTTTCAACTTATGTCTTAGTGGAGGTGGAAAGAAACATTTTCCACCCGGGCCTGTTCAGTAAGAGGTGCAGTGGTGGTCAGGATTGTCCGTGATGGATAACTGATGACTGATGCTACTTCCTCTCCACCGCAGCTTCGATGGGTGGGTCCAGTTTGCAGCCAATTACAATTTAAGATCCAGGTCTCCTGCTCTGTTTATTCAGTTTCTTAGTGTCACCAGCTCCAATGCTGCACCCCAAGAAGACCACTGTCCTTGCCACAGCAGAGTGACAAAACATCTCCATAATTTTGCTGCACGCATGGAAGGATCTCAGCCTCCTTAGGAAAGCCCCTTTTTTGTGCACTGGCTCTGTGTTGGCCTGTAGTTGGTGTGGGTGCCCAGGCCATTTTGTACAAATACAAACTTCTATAATGATACTGACAGGCTGGAGGTTTTTTCTTAATTCTTTCCTTTCTCTCTCTTTCTGTTTGAGAAACCTATATCTTTAAGTCGCAGGTAGAAGGTTGTGGGCCAGAGTTTGTTGCTGGCCTCCCTTGTCAGAGTCTCCTTTCCTGGACAGTAACTCCGTCTATCCGTCTGCAGTCTGCAGTTTGAAAACGACTTCCTGAGCCTTTCTTCCTGGATCCAGACTCTCCTGAGGAGATTCATGAATACTGCCAGCAAAACGTACCTGAGACCCGTCAAACTCTGTCCCTGCACTGCTACACTAACAGCTGTTTCAGAATCTTGCCTGCCTGCCAGTCATCCCTCCAGAAACTGTCCAAGAAACAGAGAGATAACGCCTCAGAAGCCATTTAAAAATCTTACAAAATAACTTCGTTCACTGAAACCGTACCAAGCAAGCATACTCTACCAGTTGACCAGCTTCTTAATATAACACAAATACACATTAGAGTATGAGTGCAGATTTTCAGTATATAAGTGGTAACAATGTTTCAATCCTTTACAAAAACACACACTACTCACCCAGAACTTCATCTTTTGGGCCCTGCACAGCTCAAAGCCAAAGTCGTGGTTGGTACATTTATCCTGCTTCCTACTCTGTTTTCTCTTTGGAGCTCTACATTTTTGCTCTGGCTCATTAAACACAATTTATAATGCTGCTGTGCCGACAAACTGTTCTGTAAGGACAATTACAGAAAAACAAAGTGTTGCATAGTTGACGTCAACACACACATTTTCCACAAATGACAGACAGCAAGGTCAGAAAATAAAAGTAAACTGTTTTGCCTAGAAATTGCATGTATCATTAATATTCAGTGGAGTGGGAAATGACTAACTACCGAACTAACATTTTTAAGTGATGGCTATTGGGAATGTTAATGTGTTTTTCATTGAACCTGTCAGTAAACAATGTCATAATTATTTTTTTCCCCTCAGTTTTACTTGTTATGATTAAATTTTCTTGCCCTTTGACAGTTGGAATGAGCTCCTCCCTACCTTGAATCGGTTAAGCATAAAAAAATGGATGGATTAAATTTTCAGCGAAATATGTTTCGACCATTAGATGAAACTATATGAGCAAAACAAGAAAAAGTGACTGATAAGAGAGCTCGAGCTTCATATTTCTTGTTGAAAAATATGTCTTCTAATATTTCTTGTTGGTTTGAAGACATAAAAGAAGAGTCTAAATAACCTCAAACAGGAACAGACAATAACAAATAATCCTCCTGGGGCTTTGATTTGTTTGTTGAGGTGCTGACTCATAATCCATCCATGTATCGATCATATTCTGTTATACAAAAGGACTCGCTTCCTTTATAGCAGTTGCGGTAATAGAGGAAATGACACCACAGTTGATTATTCACTTTTTCCTGTAGATTATCTCATAGCACAGTGAGCAATAACTGTACCTGTTAATAGGTATTTTGTGTGTCATTTTTCTCCTATAAGAGGTTTGATTCTTGGAATGAATTTGTCATGTAACCGGTTGAGGTTGTCGGTTATAGCTGGAGTAACTTATAATTTCTGATTGGTGGACTTACTGCATACTGTAACATATGTGCATATAAATTTTAGCAGTAACATGTTAAGAAAATGCTTACGCTTTTTCTAGTACTCCATAATAAGAAGAGCAGTTTTGTCAGACAAAATGATTCAGCTTTTGTGACCTTCAGTGTAATGGTCCAAACGGCTGAAGGCCAAAAAAATTGAATCATTTAAACTCAAGAAATCTGTCCTCTCTTTATTCTTCTATTACACTTGGGGCAATTGCTTCACTCTTTCTGGCTGCGTCTGAAACAAAAGCCCCTGAGTTTCACAGTGCTGAGTTCTGTAATGTGTTTTTAACAACTGCTCACAGGTAAACCATCCTGTTATTTGTGATCTGTTCACCTTTTCTTTTGAAATAAATGTTTCGTAACAACCCGACTAATTGTTGCCCTTGCTTAAAAGACATGACTCACAGTGTGCATTAGTAGTCCTAGACAAAATAAATTAGCTGTTTGTTCATTTGCTCGTTTAGAAACTACACTTTTCCCTCCAAGCCTCCAACGTTTTCATCTCACATCTCACAACTCACACTTAAAGTAATCTAAACACATTTCATAATATTCCTTTACCATATTAACTTAAAATATTATAGATAGCAGGGTTTTTTTTATGTCCCCAGAGTGTTATGCAAGTTTAACTTTTATCAAAGCATTCTTAAAATGACAAATCACAAAGGACCTGGAGCTGATCCCAGATCACTTGTAGCACCCTGGACAGGTCTCCAGTCTCTCACAGCGCTGACACAGGGAGACAGACAAGAAATGTACATCCTATGGCCAATCTAGAATCACGAATTTACACGTATGTCATTGGGAGGAAGCAAGAATACCTGAAGAGAATCATAAGTACATGCAAAACAAACAACACAGCGAAAAGTCTCAGCTGCCTGGAAGGTTTGAACAAGAACATTTTCTTGTGTAATATCCAATTTGAAACTCAAGTCCTAAAAAGCCCTAAATGCTCCCTGAGAATATCCAAAATACTATAGTCACTAAAAACTCATGAAGTCACTAAAACTGATTCAGTTTTCAGTTTATCGACTGACACAACAAACAAAATTTAGTTGAGGAACGTAGTGACAACATCCTCTATTTGTCATGATCTGGCTGTGTGGCAGGCAGGAAATAGGACCCAAATGCAAACTCACGGGAAAACAGGACTGAACTCAAAATACAGCTTTATTGCTGACAAAAGATGACAAAAGATAACAGCGATACAAAATAACATGAAACTAAACTGGGAAGTACTAAGGAACGGCCTTACGAGGAACCACACGGAGGGGCACACAGTCATGAGGGAGAACGCGACACAGAACTGAGGGAGACGCAGACATAAATACACAGAGGGTTAGCGAGGGAAGTGGGAGCACACGGGGAACACAGGTGACACTGATAATCATAACAAGACACGGCAGGAGTGAACGCAACACTGACAGGAGACGGGCAAAGTAAAACAGGAAGTACAGAGGTTCAGACAGGAGGAGAGAGCACGGGGAGAACACAGACATAACGGGCTGGGGAAAACATGGAATAAAACACAAGGAGAGACGAGGGCTCACAAATACACAGAGGGGCGCACAAGGGGTAAGAGTCACAAGGGGAAAACATTTAGGGAACAACGTAACAGGGCAACCCAGGAAGCATGGCCTAAATAAGGAACAAAATACAAAAATACATGAAACTAAGAGTACTGGGCCAACATGGCCCAGGATCATGACACTATTGTCTCTTGGGTCTACTTAAAGTTTCAAGTCATTTAACATTAACATAAAAGTGGCTGCCTCTGTCAATGTTGGGAATAAATTACATTCATGTTCTAACAAAAGTATTGTTGATAAAGTTATACTAAAAGAAAATTACCACAACTTTGATATGATACATGTTAGTTTAAAAAACAAATGCGTATTACATAGTGTGACTGCAGAAAAGTCTATGTGTAGTCTGGTGTTTTTGCAGCCACAGAGCAATGTTGTCACAGTGTCACCACTTGGTGTCCCTTGATGTGGCAACAGCATCAGAAATGTATTTGTTTGCAGGGCAGTTCCGCAAATACTATCAACATGGTTCATGGTAATCTAACCAACATATTTCAGGAGTGTAAGGATGAACAGAGTGACACGTGAGGCCTAAAAACAACATTTTTCAGTCTGTTACCCATAAAACTCAGGGAGCAGGCAACATTGCCTACATGTCACTCTTGAATATTTGAGGTACTTTTATCATTTCAAATAACATGTTTAACTGAGGCTTAAGATATGTTGGAGACATTACAGATTATAGAAGGTCTTTGTTCAGAATGTCGATGTCAGTCTGTCCACACTTAAGCTCTTTGATGTTTCAGATTTGGTATTTTCACATGCAGTGGTGCACACTGTGTAGTAGTTGTTAGTATGTACTCATTTTAGCAAGAACCCAGACCTGCCTGTTAGTTTAAACTGTGATTCTAAATTAGCAATACTTGTGAATGGTTGTGTGACTTCCTGTATTAGGCCTGTGGACTTGCATTCTGTCTAAGGTGTGAACATTGGCATCCTCGAAAGAGTGTCCTTTATCCTTTAGATAAACAGGACAAGACTCAGCAGTCCATCTGCATCTAAAGGATAAAGGACACTCTTTTGAGGATGCCAATGTTCACATTTTGGACAGAGAGAGATGGTTTGAAAGAGGAGTGAAAGAAGCCATCTAGGTCCACTGTGAGCGACCATCTTTGAACAGAGGCGGGGGTTTACGACACCAACTCTCTGCCATCTATAATCCAGTTTTGAGATCCCTTCCCAGACGCCTTAACGCCCACTCACATCCTGGGCCATCTGAGCTCAGGAATTCGCATGATAAGGTGGGGCCAGGTTTCACAATGAACACACCCGAAACTCTGGCTGATTGGGACCCACGCCCAGTTTCCCACCTTGGCTCAGGCGATTAGAGGATCATCAGGGGGTCCTTTTGTCCCTCTGTGGGGGGTTACTCCCACTAGGTTTATATCTGGGACTCTCCACCATTTGACCTTAGAACTGAAGAAGCTTCTCGGATGAGAGGTGAAACGTCTTCAAGCAACTTAAAGAAGTCCAGACGCTTTTCTTTGCAAGCTCCTTTGACTACGATGACCTGGATGACTGAGAACCTTCACAGACATAAACCCTTAGTACCAACTGAGCGTCCTTTAAACACCACAGTCTGCCCGACAGACACAAGCCTGGAAACTGAAACAAAACTCAATAAAAAACTAATGAGAGAGAAAAAACTCAATTAACTCTGCTTTTGAGAATGTTGCTGATGTCCAGGTCATAAAGTGCTCTGCTGCTATTGGCTGTGCGCCAGATTATACGAACTGATTTACCGGCAGTCACGTGTGGTTCGCGAGTCTCCGGAGCGGGGAGGTATTTAAATGAGCTCCCTTTCACGTCGCCGAGATAATAACAGACTGAAATAATCAAAGTTTGAAGGCGGTTGAGGAGTTACTTCACTTCCTCTTTTTCTCTCTGTCTTTCCAGTTGGGTAATACCTCCTGTTCAGTTCAGGGTTTGCTTCAGTTCCTGTTACATGATGGCTGAAATAAAGCGTTAGTTAGGAAAATGTGGCGGAGGGTCGGGTGCCGTCTATCATAACAGCCTCGGTTGAAGCCGTTGGAGTGCTTCTGTGTTGCTCAGCGGAATAACTGTCAGCTCTAAATGCATTTGAACAGCGGATTTGTCTGAGGTCTGATTACAGGATAAAAAGATGTACACTTTCCAACTTGTATTTATCCTGGCTGGAATCTCATCCATTCGTGCTGGTAAGTCAATTTTAGCATTTTATGCGTCGCATAGTTGGAAAACAAAATAAGTATTAAAGGGATTTCCAGATATGCTGAGCAATAAAACTCAGTTCTGGGCTTTATGGGAAATGCCCATTTTTTGTTCTACTTTCAGTAATGAAGGGTAGCTACTCTTGCATGTGTGCTTTATTTGAAATAAATAAAGACCCAAATTTACCTACAAATATTCTCACTTTGAAAGAATAATAACCTCCAGCATTTTAAATAATTATGATCTGAAATAAGATCAGAATCCTAAACTTTTTAACTGTATCAGAGTTTTGCTTTGAATGGTGTTATTTCTGTTTAAGTATGCATTACTAAGAATGACTCGTTTTTCTTCTAAAAGCAAAGATCCGGACAGGTGGTAACCATATGTGGCTCCATTGATTTAATAAAACACCTCATTTTTTAACCAAAGTGAACAGAACCTGATGAAATGTCTGACAATCCTTCTCCGATTACTGAAAATCAACAAATATTCTACATGGAAGTGTCCCTGCTTGTCTAAATATTTTCCATGAGGACTAGAAGAGAAAAAAAAATAAACTTATGCAATAACAAATCTAATCAGATTGAAAAGTTACAGTGCTTTTCCTTTCTAACTTGTACAAGGTTACACCTATTCTGGGAACTCCTCTAATGGTCTGTTGCTTTTCCTTATAACAGATGATCGCATTGTCCTTTTTAGATAAGTTAAAGTAACAACACAACAATTAAATATTGTAAAAATAGACCATCCTTCTTCAGTGTAACAGTTTTATCAGGAGAAATGTGCTAAATAATCTAAACTATCCAAACTACATTACAAACTACATTATTAACAAGTCTTTATACATGTTTTCCCAACTTGAGGGTGAGGTACCTCCAAAGGGCCAGGGAGACCTCCGATAGTCTCATTGATTCATGGGACTCAAACACCATGAATCAAAGGTAAAATATGTATTAACTCAGGCGTAATATTCTTCACCAGTTTTATAAAACTATGAAATTATTTGTTAATGTTTCAATTCGATTCAATTCAATTTTATTTATATAGCGCCAAATCACAACAACAGTCGCCTCAAGGCGCTTTATATTGTACAGTAAGTAATGTTAAGGTCGTGTCTCTGTCATGCCACCACAGGGGGCACTGACCTCTTGGAAGTCAGGGAACAGGGTACATATGGTGCTAAGCATGAGAAAAGCAGCTTGATTCAAACCAAATGCAGTGCAATACACGTTTCAGACATCACAACTGTTCAGAGGAATTTTGAAGATTTAGTTTGTTATTGTTCAGTCACTAAATGTGAGTCAGAGCACCAGCGATCGTAGTTTTCACAGAAATTTCTCAGAAATTTTTCTTTTTAATTGATGACGGTGTAAGAGTTGATGCTGTTTGGAGCATGTCATCTTGTTTACATAGCAGACTCAGGGTCGTGTCAGATCGTCACGATGCTATTATTTGTAATAATGAATCTCAAAGAGCTCATGTACCGTTAAAATCTTTCTGTGGCTGCTTCACATAATAAGCTTTAAACCTGAAACTGTTAGTGAGCACTAACAGAAAGTATTGTGAATTGATAGCATACTTTCCATGAATTCCCCCTGAGGCATTCTGCAGTATGTTACAGATGCAAGGATGAGGATCAGGCGTAGGAACTTGAAATGAGACATTGTGGGAATCTGACTAAACTGCTTTCTGATCTAAATAAAGGTTCACAGGCTTCTAGATTTACATTATTCAAGTCACTGATTGTGATTGGGCCTTGGACCACCCCAGACTCTGTCTATTCTCTACTCTCAGTGCCCAAACAATAATCTTTTTTTTAAAAATAACTATAAGCTTCTCTAAGGACGTAAGGCTTAGTCTACATAAAAACAAGCAAAAATTCATTTTTCACAAACGTCTGTTGAGAAGTGGATCATGGGTAGGTTTTCAAAGCGTAAGCTATTGCATTTCAATTAAGTGTTATTGTTTCCAGGGTTATGGCATTACTGGCCTGCTATGCTGCTTGTCCTACTGTAGCTAGCACCTGGGATTTTCCTGCTGTAACTCATCAGAATGCCTCCAGTTAACACAGACATGGCAGTAAAAACTGTTTAAAATACTGAAGATATGTCCATCCTGCTGATTGATGATCGAGCTTTTCAGGATGATCACAGTTAAGACTCATTAAAAAAACAAAAACAAAACAAAAACTACCTGATTCAACGCTGGCTGTCTAAAATGGAAACTTCTGGTCATCAAAAAATAAGCTTTAAATGTTACATGGAACGAACCTGTTACAGCTAAAACTTGCACAAGCATGCCAAATTAAGTAAAGTTGCGAGCAAGCTATAAAGTCATCGCATTAAAGGATGGAATAAGCATGATGAGTTTTTCCAGGTAAGAAAACTAACCTGGGCATGGACGGTGTTATGGTGTAGCTTTGATGAAATTACAGAACGAGTCATCAAAGAAAGTCTTGTGTATCATATCGTATTCATTTTAGGCTGCTGACATACTTGATTGACTCATTCATCTCAGTTGCGAAACTTCTACGTTGCAGCAAACAGTGCAAGAACAGCAAGAATAAGAAAAAGATTTTTCTTGATAGCTTTGCATTATTCTGGATGTTACACTGGTTATTTTTGCATTTCGAATGCTATAGATTAATGTTTTAACATTTTTAGCGATCGTGACTTTATTACATTTAAATCTTTGCATAAGATGCAAAGGCTAATTAACAAAACTTTCTCTTGTATCACATTCAGTCTCCAGTTTGCACGGATTTTTCTGCTGATTTAAAATTGTGTTGGACTAAGAAGTGGGATTAGATTACAGTTAGGTGAGCAAAAGTCTCAAGCCACTCCTCATTTATTTATATTTTCTTGAGAAAATGGGGAAATAACAAGCTTAAAAGTCAATATTTGGTATGACCACCTTTATTTTTCAGCACAGCCCAAACTTTTAGGAATAATTCTCCAGGCTCCTTGAAGAAAATTCAAAGCTCTCCTTTGGATGCCGGCTGCCTTTTTGTTCTGTTCTGTGTCAAGATGATCCCACACTGCTCGATAAAGTTGAGGCAGATCCATGAATGAAAGTGCTACATTGTGTGTTTTTTATATCCTGGTATGCTTTCACTGCATTGGTGTATTTGGGATTATTGTCAGGTTAAATAATGAAGCCATTTCCAGTCAGGTGCTTTCCAGATGATACTTCATGGTGGATCAAAATTTAGTGGAACTTTTCTGTGTTTGGGTTCACATCTCAGGTTATTTTTCAGGTTTTTGTTAACTTTTTTCCTCTTTCTTGAGGACACGTTCATGTGATCATTTGCTGCAGAGTATCTTTTTTACTGCTTGCCACTTCTTCTTTTTTCCTCAGTTACTTTTAAGGACACACTGCACACTATGCTGACATATGCAGAGGTTTCGACTAATTCGCTCTTTGGGAACCAACTGGTTGATGCAAAATCCTATTTTATGCCTGTCAGACTGTGTTTTTAAGACTTTCCAAAAACCTAGAGAACTATTCCTTTTTTTTTTTTAAGAAAAATGACAAGAAAGTCTGATTTCCTGGAAGCAAAAATATGAAGAAATGAGAATTGGTTCAAGAAAAAGAAAGGAAGCTGGGTAAGAAGAACCTCGTATTCTCAGAGTAGCAGACTATGACCCAACCCAAGTGTAAAAAAAACCCTCTGTACAAGAGGAAGTGTGGGCTAAATACAAAAAAAGTGAACAAACAGTCGAGGCTGGTATTGTTGCAGTAAGGAGTCAGACCAAAATGTAGCACTCAGAAACAAGGGTTAAAACTAACAAGCAGCTTTATTGCTGAACTTCAACTAACCACAAAATAATGCAGGTTAAAAAATAAGAAATACACTCTTTAAAGAGGGAAAATCAACAAGAAGCAAGGACACAGCCAAGAGGAAGAACTGAGACAATATATATTCACACAGAATAATGAAGGGAAGGGAAACAGGTGGGATCACAGCTGAGGCTCATTACAACTGACAAAGGAAATAGAACTACACACAAGATACAAGTAAGAACAGACACCAAAATAAAACAGGAAAAAACAAAGCACAAATGCGCAGGCTTGACACAATGACAGAAAGGTGAGCAAACACTGAGAGACCAGACAGACACGGGGACACAGGTGAGGAAAGGGGTAAGAAAAGATGATGAGTTAGATAAAACCAAGACACATGGACTCAATGAGACATAATCAGAGAAGAAGAATTTAGAAGTTGAGTGCTGGAGGAAATAAAAAGAATAAAATGAAGTGGTCCTTATAGATCGTTTTTTCTACTCTACCTGAGCACTCTACGACATGCCTCAGTCACCCGTTCACACCCATTCATCCATCCATCCATTTTCTTCCGCTTATCCGGGGCCGGGTCGTGGGGCCAGCAGCCCAAGCAGAGAAGCCCAGACCTCCCTCTCCCCAACCACCTCCTCCAGCTTACCCGGAGGAACACCAAGGCGTTCCCAGGCCAGCCGAGAGATATAATCTCTCCAGCGTGTCCTGGGTCTGCCCCGGGGGTCTCCTCCCAGTGGGACATGCCTGGAACACATCACCCAGGAGGTGCCCAGGAGGCATCCTTCTCAGATGCCCGAAACACCTCAACTGGTTCCTTTCGATGTGGAGGAGCAGCGGCTCTACTCTGAGCCCCTCTCGAATGGCCGAACTTCTCACCCTATCTCTAAGGGAGAGGCCAGCCACCCTTCGGAGGAAACCCATTTCCACCGCTTGTATTCGCAATCTCGTTCTTTTGGTCACTACCTACAGCTCGTGACCATAGGTGAGGGTAGGGACGTAGATCAACCGGTAAATTGAGAGCTTCGCTTTTACACTCAGCTCTCTCTTCATCACAACAGGCCGGTACAGTGTCCACATCACTGCAGCCGCTGCACCAATCTGTCTATCGATCTCCCGCTCCCTTCTCCCATCACTCGTGAACAAGACCCCGAGATACTTAAACTCCTCCACTTGGGGCAGGGTCTGGTCCCTGACCCGGAGTGGGCACGGACGAGACCAAGACACCCATTCATGCAAGCGCTTTTTTCCTATGCTTTAGTGCTTTCTGTGAGCCAGCTGTTTTCCCTGTTTCTATGCATCTGATAACCTAAGCAATCCATCTGCCGGCTTCAGTTTTTGCTACAGAGACAAAAGAGTTTTTTCAATTACCTTAATTAAAATGATCATTTCCTCCAGGCCCCAACAGCAACACCTGCAGTGTTTACCCTAAAGATCTATACATCAAAGCGGGAGAGAACATCACGATAACATGTCAGAGCGCGTGCGATGGCACGAGCAAAATCTACTGGAAACTGAACAACGATCGCATTGATGATAGCCTGTCCAGCATGTTGAACCGCACACACACAGTCTTGTCACTCAGAAATTTCACTCACCCTCGTGCGACATTGCAGTGCTATACTGCAGATACTCAGCAAGTCATTGGAGGCACCATTATAGAAACGTACTGTAAGAAGTCATTTTCTTCCATTACCAACATAAATATAGTTGAGCATTCCTGCATTAAAGGGAAATGTAGGACATTAATAACTTAATTTCTCTTCAGCAGCAAAACCCAGAAATATTTCATGTGTCCATTATAAGCTTAATCAAGAGGAAAGCGGTGGCTTAGACAGCCTCACATGCACATGGGAGCATCACATGAATCCCCCAGTGAACTATGCCGTAGAGAGGTAAGTTTTGTATTTTCTTTCTCTTGTGTATAACAATGAATGTAGATTTTTTTTTCCCTCTGTTTTAATGCTTCTTAAATTATTTAATAGATTTTTCTTTCCTTCAGTGTTTTTCATAAACAAAAGGAAATTTTACAATGCCACTCAAAGAAAACAACATGCACACTCACAGAACTATTCACACTTCGAGATGACAACATCACTGTTACCGTGAAAGCCACAACTCATCACTGGAATGTTTCCTCTGAGCCTCGTACATTTGCGCTACATGACATAAGTAAGTGACATGGATTACATTGCATAGAACTATATTTATGAATGTTTTTGATGATGTTGAAATGTCTGCTACTCAGGTAAAAGTCTTCCCCCAAAGGACCTAGAGGTGGCTGACTCTGCAGGTTCGCTCTCAGTTAAATGGCGACGACTTTCTCCGTTAGAGCCGGGTCGCTGTGAAGTCAAATGCAGGAAGGTACGTTGCTCTTTCATTACATGCACAGCTGCTCACTTTGAAACAATAACAAGAATTAGTTACGACACTGCCATAAAAATGCTGAATGAAACACAACAGTTTCAATGACGATGACCACAAGTTACGTCATTTTCATACATTAATTAGCAAGTTACATAAACAGATTTCCAGGAAGACAAAATAAAAAGGAAGTCCCAAAAAATGTGTCATCTCGATCTACAGTCATGTCAAAAAACAATTCTCCCACTGGAATTAAGAGAGTAAGCAGCAGCTTGATGCTGCTATGCAAATGCACTAGATTAACTGATGAGAAAGTGTAACTAGCACTAACATAATCAGACAGTCTGTCTAGGAATTAATTTCCAAGTAAATTCGCCTCCAGGTCAAACTTTGAAAGGACTCTTCAGGAGTCAGTTAGCATGTGAAATTTTAAACTTAATGACAGCAAAATTAGAAAACGACTGAACAAGTAAGACTTGTTTGGAAGGGATGCCAAGAGAAAGCCTCTTCTCTCTAAAAGGAACATAGCAGCACAGAAATGTTTGGCCATAATGCACACGACCACCAAACACAACATATCAGCACAAACAGCTCATAGCAGCTGTCACAGGACCTGGGCCCCTTGTAGTCATTGAGTCAACTATGAACTCCTCTGCAAGTGTTCTAGAGTCAGATGGGACGAGTATATCTGATAGTTCAAGCTTTGCTGGAACCGGGCATGTGCAACCGGACAGTGATCCCAAGGACAGCAGCAGAGCTACACAAGAATGGCTGAATTTCTCTGAAAAAGAAATTAATAAAGCTGTTGCAATGACCCACTCAATGTCCAGTCCATCTGACTGAAATGCTGCGGCGGGACATTACGAGACAAATTCCCACAAACCTCAGTGAAGGAATGTGAGAAGCATGTGAGAGACTGATGAAGTCAAACAGAAAATGGCTACTTCGATTTGTTGCTGTTAAAGTTTGTTCTACAAGCTATTAAATCCTGGGCTGTACTTATTTCATCTCATGTGTTGTGGAAGTTTAACTTAATAAACCCCGCAGACAAACGGTGAGCGTAGCTGGCATCCTTTAATCAAAAAGAACAAAAAACCCAAGCTTGGTGGGAGCAGCCATCGCGGGGCAAATGACCAGCAGAGTCTCTCCTGAACCCAGAACAGCCCTGGGTTTAAATACCTTCTACAGAAACAAAAGGCAGTGCACAGCTGTTTACACTCCCTTGCTACCTGATACAGTGGTTGAAAACAAAAGACTCTTCCTGTGGAATTGTCTGCTTCCTCCCAACTTCCTGAAATAAAATCACATGGCTGTTCAATGGCATGAATAAGGTGTGAGACATTGAGACCTGCTAAAACCCAAGTAAATAATGTGAATAATACATAAATAAAGGAAATTCTAATACACATGTTAATAGTTTTGCCTAGAGTCTTGTGAAAGTTAATTTAGTTGGTTAAGCAATAATGTTTTAAAATAGTACCCAATATGTGCCTTAGCTAAAGATTTCTGTCCAGAAAAAAATTATATATCTAGTCATAAACAGTATTTGCGTCATCAGATGCAAAAGTGCAGATGGTATAAACTGCTATAAAGCTGTGGAATGGGAAATAAAATGTAGACACTATATAAGCTCTTTTTGTTTCTGCCAACATGTTTGCAATATTTAACCCTTCATGGCTAACTGGGGACTTGTTTCACTTCCAGGTTTTAGCTGGAGGAGAAATTGTCGAGGTAAGGAAAAGCTGGCTTATCTCAAACCTCTAATCTCTGCGGTATTTGAGGAATGCAGAAATAAAAACACATTTGCTGCACAGGTAGTGACATTCAGCTAAAGGATGACTTCTGGCAAATAGTGGTGACATTTGGCAAGAAAAGTATTTTACTTAATGTAATAAATTGTTTAAAAAGAAATCTAAAACTCCTCAACTTCAAAAAAGTTCCTTGTTGCATGGATTTTTTTTCCTGGATAATCAATTCAACAAAATAAAAAATAAACCTTTATAAATCTTGATTCTTTTTAAACATGCACCCTATAAATTTAGTGACTGTTGGTAAAAGCTTTGAGTATGTTTTAGAAGTGAAGTGATGTTCCTAAGAAGAAATGTTTGTTTCTCCTAGTGTGACCACAGTGAGACTGGAAACAATACAAGACCATATTGTCTACTAAATGATGAAGCTAATGGGTCCATCATGATCAACAATGTGGATTCCTGCACTACCTACGGCTTTTCAGTACGCTGTGTTTTGGGGAAGGCCATCTGGAGTGACTGGAGCAAGGAAAAACTACATGTGACCAAACTAAACAGTAAGCATGGGTGTAACTTTGTGCTGAACATTGGGGGGGGGGTCAAGATCTCTGAAATGAGTAAAGAAAATCAACAGCCTTGAATTGGGATACAGCCCATGTGTTTGCAACAAACCGTTTATTTTGCAAATCGAGCTCAACACTGCCCCTAGCGTCCTGGAACGCTTCCGTTGTGTTTTGGAGTTTGCCTGTGTTTTGTATTTTGTACGTGTTTTGGAGTTTGCATGTGTTTTGGAGTTTGCATGTGTTTTGGAGTTTGCACGTGTTTTGGCGTTTGTACGTGTTTTTTATTTTGTACGTGTTTTTTATTTTGTACGTGTTTTTTATTTTGTACGTGTTTTGGATTTTGTACGTGTTTTGGAGTTTGCATGTGTTTTGTGCTTTGGAATTTGTAAGTGTTGTGGAGTTTGTACATGCTTAGTCTCTAGGGGCCACCTTAGGTTTGAAGCCCTGAGAGGGAACATTATCAAGGAATGTTAAAGGAATGAAGTCTGAAACATTTTGAGTTGCAGGTTTGGACTTGAATGTGATAATACAAAGTCAAAAGTTTAGTCTTTTATGCTGTGTAATATGACTGTAGTGTTTAAAAAAAAAAATACCTCCAGAGAACCGATGTCATGTAACACGAAGATGAGGGTCAGTCTACAACTTCTGCAGCAGAATTACTAAAAATAATGAACTGCGATGGACTTGCGGTCTTTGACGTACCCCGCAGCTCACATCGAGAGAGCTTGGATAGGCTCCAGCTCCCTCCGTGACCCCGAACTGGAGAGGCAGTTCACAAAGTGGATGAATGATTGAATTATTCGCTGTAAACACGTAGTTGTTTGCAGCGGTTACCATGAGCTCCAGGATATTATTTAACGTGTGAACAGACACACTGCTTTCTCCTTTCTTGGCTTCAGACCAAAACCGTTGACAGTTTTCAAATATAATAATATTCCTGCCTGCGTAAAATAGTTTTTCTTATTTTGACCTTTTACAGAGAATCATGTCAACCTGCACCTGTGGAGAAAAGTGTCTGAACTGGAAGAAAATGGACTTAGAAAAGTCCGTGTCATGTGGAAGGTAAGGAAATATCTCATTGGTGTCTTTAAACAGCAGATTTCTGTATGTTCTATTTTTTATGTGACAAGCTTCAAATTATCCACACAGGGTATTCCTAAAGACTGTGGAGGCACATTTGATTACACCATAAAACAAACTCATGACAGTGAACACATGACTGGAGGGAATTATACCTTCTGTGGCAACACAACTTGTGATGTTGTTGTAAACCAAGATGCACACAGAATAAATCTCACAGTCTTCCAGAATAAAGAAGTTCTTGTGGTGAAGTCAGTTTATGTTCCGGCCGTTGGAGAGAGTAAGTTTAAATGCTTTTTACTGAGCATTTTTAATGGGCAATTATTATTGATGTACCAGATTGCTTCAGTTTAATGGACAAAGGCTTTGCTGTGTTGTCAAGCAATTTGCTTCTTTTTTCTTTCACTTTATCTAATCGGCAGGCCTTCCTCAAGTTACCAACATCCAGACCTTATCTGAGGACAAAGTTATTAAGGTCAGCTGGATGGCTCCTATTCAGCCAGTCAGTGGGTATAAAATTGACTGGACCCAGGATGGAAGTCAGTACCACTGGAAAGAGAGCGAGTACACGAATGTAACACTCAGCGGTACGTTAGAGAGCAGTGTGATAACGGTAAATTGATGACAGGCTGATAGATGGATGTTTAATAAATTCCAAGGGAGCCTTGTGGCTGGAATCTGAGTCATGCCGATTTATTGGCAAAGACATGATCCATTTGTGTCTTATCTTCCAGCATCATTGGTTCATGGGTGTAGCAAATTATGCATAGCCTGGGTGAGATAGATGTTAAAAGCTGCTCTGTAATCCATTATACATTCTACAGAAAAACAGTTATTTCTTGAAAACTGTGTCCTGAGATGTGTTGCAGTTTGCGGTGTTTCTTTGTGCTCAGTTGTGTTTAAGCAAGCAGAGGAACAGCCAGGCTAAATAGATTTACTCACAATGTTTCTGTGAAGGTCTGGTTCCACGGACCGGGTAAAATCTGTTTCTTGTTTTTTTTAAGTATTAGAAAAGACACTATTTTTCAAAGGTTAACAAACAAGGACAATCACCGAAATAGATCCTGTATTTGTATTCTTCATTTCCATTTAGTTTTTGTAGGTCTGCTTCAATAGCATCTGCGTTTACTTATGCTAGGAAGCTGCTTATTGTGAAGCTATTACTTAATTTTTTCTTGTTTATCACAGTTCTCACCCAAGTGCCTTTCATAGTGTCCCCACTTTTATTTCTTCTACATTTCTAACCCTGTAGTCATCTCAGGGCTTCTCAAATCTTCTCTCATAACTCTTTGGATGCCTTCAAACCTCAGATGAGGAAACAGATGACCTAAACTATTTAATTATAAGCATAACTGTTAAAACAAATAAATCATTCTTATCCATTGTTGCACACATATAAAATCTGAAACGTATACTAGATTATAATAGATACTAATCCCAAGAAGCATTTCATCATATAAACAGATCATAAGAACCACTTCACTTGGTGCACTTGGAGCTTTGGTATGTTTAGATTACACAGCTTTTGGTACTTTAGTTATACTCTTGATAGGCTTCCAGCTAAAATATTACCATAGCTAAAGGCGGCATCATATAAAGCATAGAACAAATTCAAATTTGGCACTAACAGCACAAAACTCCTCTAAGGGATGCACGTAATCACTGTTGAGCTGTGTGGCTAAAAAGCTAAACAAGTATGCTGTAACAGTCACTTGATAGTTCTCTGTCATCAGTTTTCAGACTAGTCTTCCCCCTCTCTTACAGGCCTCCAGGAAAAAAAGCCATATAATATCACAGTAACGCCCCTCTTTGATGACAAGACAGGTCAGGGCACAAAAGTCCTTCATGTTTGCTCCAGTTTTGGAGGTAAGTAATTCAGATGTTTGGATGTATACACTACCAACAAAGGTTTGGACACACCTTATCATTTAATGATTTTTCCTTGTTTTTATGACTATTTACATTGTTCTCACTGAAGGCAACAAAACTATGAATAAACACATATGGAATTATGGAGAAAATAGTGCTGTCAGCGTTAATGTCGTTAAAAATGACGTTAACGCCATAACTGCAACCCATAACCGACTGGCTGCACGGCGCAAATGCATTAACGAGCTAACTGCGCTGAAGCGTTGACGCCGTGCAGCCCTCACACGGGGCGAGACGCGTTAACTCACTAACAGAGATTTGCGTTAATGCGGTTATGGCGTTAACGTCATTTTAACGAGATTAACGCTGACAGCACTAGTAGAAAACAAAAGAATGTGAAATGATTAAAAAAATGTTTTATATTTTAGATTCTTCAAATTAGCCAACCTTTGTTTTGATTACTGCTTCACACACTCTTGGCATTTTCTCGATGAGCTTCGTGAGGTAGTCTCCTCAAATGGTTCTCTAACAGTCTTGAAGGAGTTCTCAGAGATGCCGAGCACTTGTTGGCCCCTTTGCCTTCACTCTGCGCCCATCTCATCCCAAACCATCTCGACTGGGTTTAGGTCAGGTGACTGTGGAGGCCAGGCCATTGGGAGCAGCACTCCATCACTCTCCTTCTTGGTCAAATAGCCTTTACACAGCCTGGAGGTGTGTTTTGGTGTCACTGTCCTGTTGAAAATATAAATGATGGTCCAACTAAACGCAAACTAGATGGGATGGCATGTCGCTGCAGGATGCTGTGGTAGCCATGCTGGTTCAGTGTGCCTTCTATTTAAAATAAATCCCTAACAGTGACACTAGTAAAGCACCCCCGCACCATCACACCTCCTCCATGTTTCACGGTGGGAACCATGCATGTAGAGACCATCTGTTTACCTTTTCTGCATCACACGAAGACATGGTAGAACCAAAGATCGCAAATTTGGACTCATTAGATAAAAGCACAGATTTCCACTGGTCTAATGTCCTTGTGTTTTTTGGCCCAAACAAATCTCTTTTGCTTGTTGCTTTTCCTTAGTTGTGGTTTCTTAGCAGCTATTTGACCACAAAGGCCTGATTCATACAGTCTCCGCTGAACACTTGATGTAGAGATGTGTCTGCTACTGGAACTCTGTGTGGTATTTATCTGGGCTCTAGTCTGAGGGGCTGTGAACTTGCGATTTCTGAGGCTGGTGACTCGGATGAATTTATCCTCAGCAGCAGAGGTGACTCTTGGTCTTCCTTTCCTTGGGCGGTCCTCATGCGAGCCACTTTCATCGTAGCGCTTGATGGTTTAAGGCGACTGCACTTGGGGGACACGTCTATTTCTTGTTTCTCTTTACTTAGCTGGTTGGTTCTTGCACAACTGCAGTAACCAACCAACTGATGGTCCCAACCTCATTAAGAAAGCAAGAAATTCCACAAATGTACCCTGACGAGGCACACCTGTGAAGTGAAAACCATTTCAGGTGACCACAACATGTAGCTCATCGAGAGAAAGCCAAGGGTTTGCAGCACTGTCAACAAAGCAAAGGGTGGCTACTTTCAAGAATCTTAAATATAAGACATATTTATTTATTATTTTTTTCTTTGCTACATAATTCCATAAATGCTTGCTTCATATATTTGATGTATTCAGTATGTATAGGGGTAGGCAACTCCAGGCCTAGAGGGCCGGTGTCCTGGAGGTTTTAGATCTCACCTTGGGTCAACACACCTGAATCAAATGAGTAATTCATTACCAGGCCTCTGGAGAACTATGTCATGTTGAGGAGGTCATATAGGCTTTTAAATCAGCTGTGTTGGATCACGTACACATCCAAAACCTGCAGGACACCGGCTCTCAAGGCCTGGAGTTGGACACCCCTGATGTAGAAAGTAGTAAATATAAAGAAAACTCATTAAATTAGAAGGTGTGTCCAAACTTTTGACTCATTCTGAAACAGTACTTTTTAAAATGCTGTCCCAAGCTGATGTTGCCCATGCCGCTCCTACAGATCCAGACAGCATTGCTATCACAGTTGTGCCTAGCTACCGACAAGCCTTTGTGAGCTGGAATACGAAATCACAGAAGGAATGCAGCGGTGCTGTTCAAAGCTATACTGTCAACTACTACAAGACGCAGGATGTACTGTATCTCAGTGAGTACGCAGCGCACTTGTGCAAAGTTTGCACACTTTCATATAACGCAACATTCATAGCATATTCTTTAATGGGTTTCTTCCAGCTGTTACTGTGGATAACAAAACGAGGAACGTCTCTTTGAAAGATCTGAGTCCAGACACCCAGTACACCGTCAATGTCGATGCCAGGGCTCTGACCGGAATATCAACAAGCAGTGATGAGAAATTTACAACCACAAAATTTGGTAAGGGGTCTATAAGAGCTCTGACTTAGAGGAATGATTCAGAATGAGCCTGTGAGCGGATTATCTTTGGTTTGGTGCACCAAACCACCCTGATACTAAATTGGTGAATAATCAACAGATGCATCAGCACAATAATCATGCTTTGGCATGTCAGGCCAGTAAAGATTGTTATTTCAGTCAATAGTGACACAGTTTTATTTTTTCATTTTGTTTTCTGGATTGAACAAAATACAGCAAAAAAATGTTTTTGCTTAGTTTAGTCCATTCAATGTCTGTGTAGTTTTATTTATTTTATGTTTTTTAGCAACCTTTATATTTAAATCCACTCAAAACATTCGTGAGTTAAATAACTCAATGGCTGTTGTTACCAGTCATGAACCTGTGTTTTCCTACAGTCGAGCTTTAACCAAACACAGCTCAACTGACTCATAGCAGTAATGACAGCCTAATCCCGACATCAGTGCCAAATATTAAAATTTGATGAGCCTCAGAGAAAATCTCTTTATGGCCTCGATCCAAAGCCTTCGTGTTTTCCAGCAGTTACCTTGGCATGTATCTAAGGACGCAAACAAATAGAAACATTCCTGAAAGTCAGAAACAGGATGCTGCAGTTTTACTGCTCTGAGACCCACAACAGCACTTATTTGCTGACGGCAGACTTGACAACTGCAGAAAAAGTTTAATAATTAATGACGGATCATTTATTTTCCATAAAATATTAATTGTTTTTACAGACAAAAAGGCGTGGCAGGATTTACTTTGCTATTGTGATATTAGCTACAAGTCTATGACCATGGGCATTGCCATGGTCGAAATTGGTCACAGCACAACAGCAAAAACTGAACCAAAAACCTAAAACTCAACAACTACTCTGGTTATTAAGTGGTTTTGAATCTCCACATGCAGTCATGTAACAAGAAAGTACACTCTCTTTCAGCTCAGGTTTTTTTGTATCAGGATATAATACAAGTAACGCAGTCGTTAGCAGGTCTTAAAATTGGGTAAATGCAACATTAAAGCAACCACAAAACATGACATATTATGCTGTGCCATTATTTATTTAACAAAGTAATCCAAAAATGCAGTGTACAATTAGACAGTGCAATTAGGTAAATGAACAAGTATGGCTTGTTTAGAAGAGTTGCACATGGCAGTTAGCTTAGGCATGCAAAGTTGCACCCGAACAAACTGAGACTTCCTGTCCTTTGGATGAAACCAAAGTGGCGTCATGAACTGGTCATGTAAGGCAGGCAGGAATGGACCCTAGATGCAGACTCATGGAGGTGAAAATGAACTCAGAAAGTTCTATCGGTTTTATTGCTGGATGGCTGTACTACAAAACTAACTAAATTTGGAATATACATGAAATTAAACACGCAGGTAGGCAGAACACACGGTGGGGAATGAGGAAGAACGCTGGACAGAGGGAAACAGAGGGCTTTAATATGCAAGGAATGACAAGGGAACAGGAAACACATGGGGAACACAGCTAAGACAAATTAGACATGACGAGTGAGAGAAAGCAAAACTAAACACACTGAAGAGGGAATGCAAGATTTTCACAATAAAACAGGAAACGATGGTGATGACAATGATGACAGACTGAGGAACAAAGATAAACATGAAAGGCGGGGAGACATGAAATGAAACAAAAGGATGGGAAACCAGACACAAAGACACACACAACCCACATAAACACAGACACACAAAGAGGGACACAGAAGGACACAGACACAAGGGGAAATGTAATATTCAAGGAACTAAATGGGGAATATAAAAAACTCAATACGGAATAACTAAGACTACTAATGGAAGTGACTCAGGTCTGTTGCCCCAAAGGATACAGGAAATGTGCTGATTTCCACGACATAGTCATGTCTGATTTTAATGCATTTTCCTCTAAACGCTTGATGATTACTGACGTCATGACTTTTAGCCTCATTGTTTCTGCAGAGAGATTTCTCTAGAACAAAACAGTAAAGCATTTATAGTATATAATTTAATGAAGAAAAAAACAGTAAAGCATTTATAGTATATAATTTAATGAAGAAAAAAACAGTATATACCTCTCTGCAGAAACAATGAGGCTGTATCCTTTGGGGCTACAAACCTGAGACATTCTTCTAGAGAAGTACGTCATGCAGCGGGTTGACGGGAACAATGAGGCGACTGCTGAATGTTACAGGTGCTGTCAGAAAGCCACCAAAGGCAGATTACAGTATATAGGAGTGATACACCAGGCTTGTGATGTTCTCCTTTATAGTGGACAGAAATTATTTTTTGGAGTGGAACAAATAATTTGTGTGGCATCTTATTTAATGCAGAACACCTGATTGTTATTTAAATAGTTTGAAATGGTTATTTAAAAAAAGGTAAAAGGTAAATGGCTGCAAATAACTTTGTTGTCTGCAAAACTTGTGCAGAGGATTTTAAAATTATCAATTTATATTTGCATTTAAAGTTATGAAATATGATTCATTAAACATGTTTATGGTTTTTACAGTAAAAAATATAACTTTTTCTACTCGGATTTTATGTTATTTGTCTAATTTTAGATCTATTGTGTTACTACAGTTTGTCTAAATGAAAACATAACTGTAGATTCAGACATGTGAGGTTGTGCTGAAAATAATGATACCAAACAAGGCAAAGTAAATAGTTTTTAAAGGTGAACTGTAGCAGTAAAATCAAAAGTAGTCAAAAACGGCCAATTATACTCTGGACCCAGAAGGTTAAACATTTTTTAAAGTAATGCAATAGTTACTTTTCCTAGTAACATATTACTTTTAGAATCTTATAACTCAGCTACTAACTCAGTTACTTTTTTGAAGAAGTAACTGGTAACTATAATTAATTACTTTTTGCCCAACACTGGACATGAGAGACTGATAAATTCATACCGAAAACAATTACTTTACATTTGTGTTGCTAAATGTGTTCTACGAGCTACTGAGTCACGAGGTATGCTCGGTCTTTCACACAGTGCTTCTTCATTTTCACTTTTTTTAGACCATTTCACAGTGTTATATGTCACGAGCTGCTGTTGATCTCGGGTTATATTTACCTAATTTCGAGACCTTGTAAGGATTAGATATTTGCTTTATTATGTCCTGATATACAAAACCTTATAGTTGCCTTTATTTTTTACATGACTGCACACAAACTGGTATTACCGAAGCTTGATTTTGTTACTATAAACAACACTTTAAAGTCATTTATTTTTATGTACACTTAAAATGGTACAAATGATCTATGTCTGGTGCTGATATCACCAATTTAAATCGTGAGAAGCAAGTAAATGGTAAATGGCCTGTATTTGTATAGCGCTTTACTAGTCCCTAAGGACCCCAAAGCGCTTTACATATCCAGTCATCCACCAATTCACACACTGGTGATGGCAAGCTACATTGTAGCCACAGCCACCCTGGGGGCTGCCGAACACTGGCGCCACCGGGCCCTCTGACCACCACCAGTAGGCAACAGGTGAAGTGTCTTGCCCAAGGACACAACGACCGAGACTGTGTTTGAGTGTGAAGTTGATTGGCTCATTAGGGCAAGGAGGGCAAGAGGAAGAGGTTTGAGCCACCCTTGCGGTAAACACTTGTCTGTCTGGGTAGAACGTCACCCAGATAACAGTCAAGAAGTACCTGAAGCCGTCTTGACGTTGATTCACCTCCCTTTGGAACTATTTATCAACCATGAGAAGACACTGTGACAGATTGCCAGCCGACGGTTGATCAGTGTTAAGATATTTGTTTGCGTGCTAAGAACTAAGATCCTAACCTCTAATGTTATGACTCACTGGACTAGTATCTGAATTAAATCGAATGTTATGAACTTTTTCTTTTCTTTGCTGTGGTAATACAAATTATTTAAAACTGTATAAATCCAGTCAGTGATTTTTTAAAGAGTGTTTAATGTCTGTTCTGCAAAGTGCTCAATGATCAATTGAAATGTCTTTAACAGATCCAGGGCTTGTTACTCCACTCAGTGTCGCTGGAAGCGTTATCATCTTCCTGGTGTTATTTCTCGGATTATGCGTTGCTGTTCAGTAAGTTTCAGTCTCTTTTTGTTATTGACGATTTGTTATGAGCTCCTTTTGAATGCAAACACTGAACCAAAAACATTTCCAGGCCATCAATAGTGGAAGACAGGCTCTGATGTGTTAAGACTTTGTGGTCATGTTGTGATTACATTTTTGGCACCAAACACTTCTACAGATTTCTTCCTAACGATGTGTTAATGATGTGTGTTATTTGTTTAGATGGAAGAAATTCCAGGAGAAGCCCGTGCCAAATCCAGCCCTCAGCTCTGTGGGTGTTTGGGCATCGCAAAGTCAACAAAAGGTGACGAGGATGTCATGGCCCTTGATTTATAATGATGAATTTTACGGGATGGGGCGGTGATATTTTCACATGTAGTTTAGGCTTTTGAGTTATTGTTTCCTCTTCTCATTTTTACTTTGTTAGTTTGCTTTCTCATTTGTCTTCTTTTAGTTTTTCAGATTTATTTTTGTCCCCACCATCTGTTTTGATTATGTGCACATCTGTCCTGTTTTTCTCCCCGTTTCTAATCCCAAATCACTCCTTGGTGTATAAATAGTCCAGTCGTTGTGTCTGTTCACATGGGTTTTCTAGATTTTCTTTGTGCTCATGTGTCTCTGCTTGTTTTTAACTTCACTATGTGTGTTATTATCTGAGGCTGTCCAGTGGGATGCATTATATCTGCATTAATGTTGCTGAAGAAGTTGCATGATTAAATTGTAGGTTTTTCATTGTCAAGCAAAAAAAGGTAGAAATACATCAGCTTGTGCTTTCTTGAATTGTAGAGAAGCTGAATGTTATTCTATATTTCTGCTAAAGTGACTACTCGGTAATTTACTTTCACATTTTACAGTGTGAGGGTTTTCTGTTTTACCTTGTCACATGTGTCAGCAAACTGAGTCTCTCTGACTTTGTTGTGTTGAATGAAAAAAGCTGTTTAAGATGTTTTTTCTTGATCATTGCACATTCACCTCAAATTTCTGAGATCTGAAAAAAAGATTCTGTGATTTAATCAAAAAGTTAACTACCAAAATCTGGCGGCTGGATTAATAAAAAATAATAATTGGTATTTTCAGTTGTCCTGAAAGTGGTTTTCTGAATATCATCTTAAACAGTTTCCCCCCAGACTTCCTGAGGCCTATATTATAAAGGAAGTTCAACACAACCAGGCTTTCTTTGCCTGGTTGTGTTGACACAAAAATCCCTTTAGTTTGTCAGAAATTAGTATTATGAAATTAGTTTGACTGAACAAGTATTTTTGGTGTGTTCTGTATTTTTGTAGTCACAGTTCTAGCAGTGAAGACAGATTAGGCTCAAGTATAAAAATATGCATACATTTTTTGTATTACCAAATCCATATATGCACGTTTACAATGCAATGATGGTGCGATACATAGTGTGTAACTTTAGAGCTGGGCTTAGCTTTATCTCTAGGGGAAGATGGACTTACATTTGACTCTATTCAGTGACTCCAAGGTGACTGTAAAATTAGCCCACATGAATATTTGTGCTGATATGCTATGTTTGCATAACTGCAGAGAGCTCTAATATGTTCTGATGGCACTTCAGGTTTGAGTATAGTCATGCAGTCAAATACAGTCACATGACACTGAGCAACATTTAGTAAGGTGCAATGTCTATAAATTCCTCAACTACTCCCAATGATAATCTCCAAAATCAATCTTACTGGGCTGACGGATATCGCAGGTCCATGAATAAACTGTCTTATGTGTTTGCTCCATTTCTTCAGTTTTCATTTTCTGTAATTTGTCAGATTACAACTGAAAAATCTGATCTAAAAATCAAATGTAAAATTTGGTGGAATTCGAGCTTCAGCAATTAAAACAATTCAAGTTGGAGGATTTTAAATGACCCTTTTCTCCCCTCATGTTTTTTTATGATAGCTATCACGGTCCAGATTCATAAGCATTCATGTGCTGCTCTTTATTTACCTGTTGCCATGGGGAATCCTGGTATCAGAGCTTCACCGATGATTGCTATCCTCTTTCACGCATGCTTTCTTCACTCAGGGTGAACATAATCAGGGCTGTTTCAACTCTCTGAGTTTATAGCAACTCAGAGTTTATGTTTTGTTCCCGAGTTTGTTGAACCTGCTTGCTGGAATGGCACACAGATGTTTTACAGATGTTTTTTGTCATAGTTTGAAGTGTCTGTCTTGAACTCATTTATGTGTCCATGCACTGTGACTCCTTTAACATCTTTCCTCTTCCAGAGGTCCTCTATCCTGAGTTATCATGTCTATGTAGGGTTTAGCTTTCACTGACTACAGAAACAATCCATGCCCGAGTCTTGATAATATATAAAAGCTGCTGTAATTCATCCTAGCTTTTTGTTTTATGGCTCCCTTCTGTCTGTGTGTTTGTATCCATAGGGAATCTGCTTCCAGCCATTCAGAAATCCATCTGAAAGTCACTGTGATACAGTATACCCAGAGAAAGCGCAGAGCACATCTACCCCTTCATTAGTTACAGGCTATGATACTAACACAGCCAGTGAATACATAGTGGACTACGCAAACTCAGGAATGACTCTTGGTCTTTATACGGAGGATGAAAGTCCAGTTGAACCTGCAAAGACGCCTCCCTCTCCTGGAGAATCCACTGCATTAATTTCCTCAGACAGCAGCACAGCCAACCCCTATCGAAGTCAGAGTTCTGTGGAGAGTCCTGTCCCAGAGACTGAAAAACTGAGTAAGCACGTGCCAGTAAAACAGCAAGAAAGGGCATTACTTAAGACCATATATGTCACATTAGACATGATTGAACAAGATCATAAGAGGTGAGAGCAGTGAAGGTAAATGATGCAGATAGATTTGCGGTCAGTCAGCTGTGAAAGAAATAGATATGGTTTGATATCTCTGTGTGTGTGTCATTAAGTTGCCTAGCACTGTGGAACAACAGGATACAAACATGTTTAACCGTTTTTGTGTATGTAGTAGCTGCTTTATTAGGTCATCTCAATGTATTCAGCCGTACAGCAAGAATAGGTTTCATTTAATGTGAAGAGATGAAAAGATTTAAGGATATGAGTTATCACCACTGGAAATATGATATAGTGTTCCCAGGATTTAGCATTCTAGACATGCTTTGCTATGACACTGATCCTGGTTTTATGTACAGTCTGTATTATAGTATTGTGATATTTTGTTGTAAATATTTTAGCCATGTATTATATGCTTGATGTTTGTTGAGGTGTGACTCGCTGCATTTCTTTTTGCTTTATCGCTTTGTGTCATTTGTAAACTGGAGGAGTCATTAAAATGTAAATGTTGTTATTGTGTTGATAAATATTCACCGCGCAGAAGCGTCTCTGCCATATGTCTTGTAAACAGACAAAAACAAAAAAGTATGAAATAAAGTGAATAAATGTTGTACTTGACACCCTGTTTTGTTATTTGATGACAAAATGTTTGAAGTATTCTGCATGTAACCATATATTAGTGTGAGCAAGGCTTTGTAATGTGCATGGCACTGAGTGTAATTGGAGAAACCACAGTACACATTCATAAGAAAGTGAGCCAGCTCACTTATATTTTCCACTAATGCACTGTTAGACTGGTGAAAGGGAAAAATGTGTTAATATTTCAAGATAAATTATGCACACATACACCAGTGTTCTATGGTGTTGTGTGGTGTACACTCACCTCCTCCATGAATTTGGCATAAACAACAGGATTGGATATATCCTGTCTTGGTGCAGGCTGCTGCTGCTGCTGGCGTATGGTTATGCGGGAAAATTTTTCAATCACAAAGCTCAGATCATCTCAAACTAATTTCTTCAACATGACAGTGAGTTCCCTGTATTCAAATGGCCTCAACAATCATCAGAACTCAATCCAAAATAGCAGCTTTGGGAGGTGGTGTTACAGGGGATTTCCATCATTGATGCAGTCGGCAAATTTGCACCAGCTGTGTGATGACATCATGTCAATATGAACCAAAATCTCAGAGGGATGTTTCCAGCACTTTGAGTCTATGCCACAAATAATTAAGGTAGCTCTGGATGTAAAAAGAAAGTCCAATCCACTGTGTCATACGGATTTCTATCACTGTTTATTGTACTGCATACGTCTCACTTTATCTGGTTGATGTAAAGAGATCTGCTGAAGTTGCCAATAAATTTTTGAAAACCTTTCAAAACAGAGCCAAACGACATGAGACAACATGCAATAAAATAAATACTAGCGATACATGATATTATATGTATTTTTTAAGCCAAGTAATATCTACCCCACAGCTAAAACAGATAATCAATCAAAGACATGTAAATCTGTCAAAATAAACTAAAAGAAAGGTATGAAATATAAAGACAGAAAGAAACACAATACACAAAAACAAATTTCTGTGTATTGTCAACAGGTGGGGGAAATAAAAAAAAGAACTATAGGTCTACATAAAGAGGAGAGGAGCTAAACACATATAGAATAGAATAGAATAGAATAGAATAGAATAGAATAGAATAGACACTTTATTGTCATTCAGAATATATACCAGTTAGAATCAGAATTAAATTTTGGAGAATTTACTCACCATCAAACTGTAGAATATAAATAATAAATAAATTTAAATTTAAAGCAGTGTTGACAAATAAATAAAAGAATAAGGTAAGAACGTTTGTGGGTTTTTTTTCTTCTTCTTTGTAAATAAATGAACTAGCTTTCAAGCTGCTGCAGCAACCATTTCAGTCCAAAGGGTGGCGATAATGCACGGATACGATTTGCCGCCGTATAAAAATACCAGTAGAAGAAGAAGAAGAAGAAGAAGGCTCACTGAGGTGTTGCTAGCTGATTGCTAAAAACCTAGATTTATGGTAGACAAATGAAAAAGATAGCTGAATTTCTTCAGAGGCTGATCTGCAGTGGATCGGAACAGCCTGCGTTTCGTGTAAAATGCCTCCTAGTCTGTCAGAAGGTTAACCGGGCTTAAACTTGCTGGCTGATTCTCCTGAATTAGGAGCTAAAGGGCCCTGAGTCCGCAGTGCTCGGGTGAATATCTACCCAGCATCTGCTGTGGGGGAGAGAAGCAGCATCAAGCAACGGGGTTATTGATATTAGAGGCTTTTAGATATTACCAACCTCAACTCAACATGTCAAATAACGGACCTCCTCCTCGATGGCGCAATTGTCCTAGAAGAGGGCAACTTGTGGCAGGTTAGTATGAATTTAACTAAGAGAATAGTGTTTTATTTACCAGATGAAGCTATTGCTACTAGTTAGCTTCGTTCAATTGTGTTGCTGTGATGCTTGTTGCCTGATATATATCAGTTATTTATTATTTTAGACTGTCAGATTTAAGTAGCAGTAATGGGCTGTGTTGGTCCATGTTCGGTCTGTAAGTACAGAAAGATTACCACATATTTAAGCTCTGTTTCTCTGTTGTAAAAATGAATGCGTTATCTTTTAAATGAAGTGTAAATCAAAGCGCCGATTTCATTGAATGACGTCAACACATTTTGTAAGCTTGATTTAGTTAAAAGGGTTTGTTCTTTTGGTATTTATATGGAATTAACTTAATTTTGGCATATTTTTAATGGAAATTTCTCTGACACTGTATTCGTGCGCGCTCTTTTTGCTAGGTCGCTAACGGTAACTATTTAGCAATGTTTTCCGCTTCTTTTCAGCGTTTAGGGTGACTTTTATGTTGAACAAACACAACGTATGGTAGTCCATTGGTTTTAAAAGAAAAAGTTTTAAAAAGAGCTTCAGAAAAGTGCTGCTAAGTTGGTATGCTTCACCGTCAAAGAATCACGTGTCCAAACAAACCGGGGCTATGGCTTGAGGAGCTCACGGCGAGCATACGTGTGTGACACATTACTAATGCTGAGAGGCGTTTAGCACGAGAAGCATTTTATTTTTTTTTAATGTATTTGAATGCCACCTTTCTTTCTCTTTTGCTTTTTATAATCTATAAACTCTTAACTGTTATTGCAATTGCTGTTTTTGTCTGATAATACTATGATTTCCAGTAGGTATTTTGGTGTTATTCTGGTATAGTCTTTGTATTCTTCTGCTATCTGTACCTGAGCTGTGGTAATGCACACATTTCCCCGCCGTGGGATCACTAAAATCTTATCTTATCTTTATCTTAGGTATGCACCCATCAGCTGCTGCATCTGTTTTTGAGCTTCAGGTTTCTTTTAAGATCCAAAAATAACTGAGAAAAAAAATGAACCAAAGTATCGGAGAATTCACCTTCCACCAGTTTCATACAGTTATTAGATGTTTTAACTGACTGTAGCTGGATTTAATTTTAGTTGCGACTGATATCATCATATTGCACAAAAATCTGCGTGGCTTGTAAGTCTGTGGTCACTTGATGTTTTCTGTGAAAGACTTGTTAACCTGCAAGAGATGGACAATGACGTTCTTTCTTTAACCTCGGAGTCCTTCATTAAAAGCCAGAATTTAGAAAAGTGTCTGAGTTGTAATGTTGCCTCTGTAAAACCTAAGCCAGTCAAAAAAATGTGGATCAAGAGCATGAGGGAGAGAAATGCTGTACAGTTGGGGTATCTTTAAAACTACCTCCCAGCTTCTTTTCCTTGACATTGATGAAAATGTCATTGAGGTTAAGGAAAGGAGCTGCTTCTTGGAGTGTAGTGTCTTGGCAAAGACAGACAGGTGGACAACTGTGCTTCATAGCTAAAAGTGTACCAGTGTTTCCTGGGACTGGTCAGTGATAGACAGCCTGAGTATATCCTAAATAAATGGTAAATGGCCTGTATTTGTATAGTGCTTTACTAGTCCCTAAGGACCCCAAAACGCTTTACACCAGTCATCCACCCATTCACACACTGGTGATGGTAAGCTACATTGTAGCCACAGCCACCCTGGGGATATCCTAAATAATTCAGTGGTCAGTAGCAGACTTTGGGAATGTGTGCAACTTTTACTACATTCTGTTCTGTATTAATAGCTTGAAAGGATAGATGTGGATAAAACTGTGTTGATACGAATGCCAGTATGGACTGTGGATATAGATCTGTTCCTATATGTATTCCTTATTGCAATGTACAACTGTCAAAATAACAGCCCAACATAAGTAGAAGGAAGTTATAAGGTCAAAGTTGGACAGTGCAAGTCTAAGTTCCCAGTCTTAAGTGATGCAAGGCTGTCTTGTTAACAATTTATACAAAAGTATTGGTGTTACTGTTTTATTTCGCCCATTCATCATTGTTATCATTACAGTTATGTGATGTTGAGACATTTCTGTAAAACCTGCAATTGCAGGCTTGTCTCCTCTCCGCCTCAACTTTATAACAGTGCAACAGTTTACACAGATGCTGTGTTTAAAGGCACAGCTGGAGTTGGTGGCACTTTTTAATCCAGGCTTTTATTCTAAGAAATTCTGTGTAGTTTACACAAATGGATCCACAGTTTTATTGGCTATTAACCAAGTTCTTTACAAAACAAATGCACTTGGGGTGCTGTCTAATGCTTAATTGAATGTGACCTTGACAAATACTTAGTCAGTGATTTTATTTTTATTGATTTATCTGAATTTGTAGATTTGACTTTGTATGAAGTTAGACTCTTAGCCGTAACCCTAAAAACTAGTCATTAAATTAGGGACAAAGCTGCTGTCCCTGCTCATACAAGATTAGTTTACAAGAAGAGTTTTAGTACTAGAATACTGCAGGATTTTTTTGTTTCATTCATTACATTTCTCCTTCCTAGAGAAATTCCTGCCAATGAAAACGATGTTAGGTCCCAGATATGATGACCAAGTTGCAGAGGAGAACAGGTTCAATCCGAGCATGCTGTCCAACTATTTAAAAAGTCTAAAGGTAAGTACCCTCAGCAAGGACATAAGTATTAAAGTGGCACAGAAAACCTTCCCTCACAGTGCCCATTTCTCTCCTCCTCAGGTGAAAATGGGTTTGCTCGTAGACTTGACGAACACGACTCGCTTTTATGACCGCAGTGAAATTGAAAAAGAAGGGATAAAATATATGAAGCTTCAGTGTAAGGGGTAAGATTAAAAAGCATTGTCACAAATTAACTGTTCAAATTCATCATTTTGCAGAACTGTGGATGCTAATGTGTTGAATACTAATGTCACCCTGTACCTTTTTAGCCATGGGGAGTGTCCTTCAGAAGAGACCACTGAGATGTTCATCAGGCTCTGTGAACACTTCAATGAGAAGAATCCCACAGATTTGATAGGTGAGTATTTCACCAATCTAATTGACAGACTAGGTGCACTTTTGAATCTAAGGAACACCAGCAGAAGGTATACCTCTATTGTAACAGGAAGAGTAAAAGTTGTACTGATCATTGCCGACAGCAAAGTAACAATTTAGCAGGTAGCTAATGAGAATGCCAGGGTTCATTTGCTTTGCTTTCCCCGATATCTGTTTGCTCTTTTGTGCCTGGGAAACTAGGGTTGGGCGATATGTAAAAATTTTCCAACCGGCAATCTAGGCTATCACCAGCTTCTGCAGCTCCATCAGCATTTGGGCGCACTCTGAGGAGGGTGCATTTGCTCGCCGATGAAAGAGGGTCCTGTTAAAACGGCACTTTTCTTTTCTGTTGACTGCTACTATTAGCTCCATCATTATTAGCAAACTTACTCATGGGCAAATAAATAGATAAATAAATCGCCCTTGTAAAACCTATTGACCATAGGCTCAACCTATCGTCGATAGTCGATATATTTGTCCAATCGACCAACCCTATGGGAAACAAACAGATGCATATTATAAAAACCTAACCAACTCTTTAGCACACTATCTTTAAACACTTTGCACAAAGTATCCCTGGTTACTTTATTTGTTGTGTCACTTTACATTTTTCATATATTATAATGTTGGATCCTGTTTACTAGTGGTGCTACGGATCAAGAGTCTCACGGTTCGGATTGGATCATGTTTTTTTTTCGTCACAGATCGGATCAATTTTTGGATCAGCAGAAAAAAAAGAAGACAAAAATTTAACTCGTCATTTACTTATTTAAGTATTTTTTTTTGCCTATCAAAAAACATTCAACTCAAGACTCATTCCACGCAATTATATAAAAACAAATTAAGGTGCAATATAGGGCAGTACAGGGCTTTCTATCTCCCACTCCGCTGTGATATAATGAGCGGTCACGGTCACGTAGCTTTCCGTTGCCCTGGAGGTCCACCCACTTTTAGTTAGGGCAACAGAAGATGCCTGGGACAGCTCAGCCATAACTTTAAACTTTTCCTGTTCATACGTGCTTGGAGCGATCTTGTCACTAAAGTGGACGCGCAATGGGATGTCATAGCGTGGCTCAAGCACCTTCATCATAGTTTAAACTAGTGCTGTCAGCGTAAATCTCGTTAAAATGATGTTAATGCCATAACTGCATTAACGCGGCAAATCTCTGTTAGCTAGTTACCGCGGACCGCCCCGTGCGTGGGGCTGCACAGCGCCAATGCGTCAACTAACGCGTTGACTAGTTTAAAACCCTTGTTTTGCACAACAGAATACGGCCTCCTGTCTGCAGCTAAACACCCCAATAGCTTTTGTAATAGCTTTAGCCCGGTCGGCTTAGGTAGCAAAGGGCTGCTTAAATACCCCAAACTCCTCTGCTCCTCCACTTGGACCGCTAGCGCTGACCATAGTTATCGCTTGACAGACTGACCACGCGCACCATACACAAACTTTTTTTCTTCTTTTTCGAATCTTCGGATCACGTGTGTGCCGAACCGTGGAGTGGGATCGGTTTGGATTACGGATCAACCGTGATCCGTTGCACCACTACTGTTTACTTATTTGTGGAAAATTGTTCAGGTTTAACAGTATTTTCTCTCTGACTAAAATGATACCAGAAGCTGAGTATTTGGCCAAGAGAAGCCTCTGAGTGTGTCTATGTTTTTCATTTATTAAGATATCAGATGTGCCAGTGTGACTGGAACCCATTAAGTACTGTGTTTATCACCTCTGCACACAGAAGGATATGAAATGAGACAGAAATAGACTTTAAGTGTAAAAACATCTGGTGCTGTAAATGAGTTTGCACTGTGTGTAATTTAGTCAGACAGTTGTAACAGCTTTGCTTCAGCAGTAATCAAATTCTGGCTATGACTTATCCCAGTCAGTATGAATCTTAATGCCTGAACATCATTTCAAAAACCCACATTTAAAGTACATAGAGACCTTCTGCTTCATTTACACTGCCACTTTTATTTTGCAGTAAAGAATAAAGTGTCACTGTGTCCTTGTAAGTTTTTTTTTTAAGAGTTTAGTGCTATGTCATTATAATACTACTGCAAAAACTTTGCACTTTAAAAGTAGACATCAACATAGTTTACTCGTACATTACAGAACACTGTTATTTATCATTTCTAGCTCTTATATTTTAACATATTGATCATATTCTTGCGTATGTACATTCAATCTTGTTTATTGTTACTTCTTAAAAATAATTTTATTCGTGGCTTGTGGGTTGTAAACTTCAAAGAAACTGCTGTTTTTGCTTTGATTCTCTGATATAAGCGTGGTTGATCATTATGCTGATGCCTAGGCTTAGGAAGAGAATGAAGATCTGTATCGTGTTGCAGCTTCTAAATTCATACGCATACTCTCAATAGAAAAGTTTGCTTTTGGAAGAACTGCCTTTGCACTAAATGATCACTATATTAGGCATACCTTGGTAGTACTGGGTTAGATCTCCTTTTTTTGCCTTCTGAATTGCCTTTTTTAGTTGATTATTTTTTTCTTTCTTTTTTTTGGTCCAAGTTAAAATGTTAGCATTACACAGCTGCTGGAAAATTTTGGACTGCCTCACTGATGCAAATCTCCCGTTCCATTTGAGCTTTATGACGTGGCATATTATTATTATTATTATTATTGGAAGCAGCCGTCAGAAGATGAGTACACTATAGTTACAAAGGGATGGACATGGTCAGCAACAATACTCAGGTGCATCGTTGGTGTTAAGCTGTGCGAGGTTTTCAGTTGCTTTGGTGTTTGCAATGTTGTGTGTTCAGAGATGTTCTTTTGCATGCATAGTTCGTGGTTATTTGAGCTACTGTTGCCTTCACATTAGCTTGAAGCACTGTCCTCTGACATAAACAAGGCATTTTGGCCAGTGAGCTGCTGCTGACAGTATAGTTGATCTGTTTCAGACCATAAACTCTTAAGACAGCTGGACGGGGAAATTCCCCTAGATAAGCAGTTTCTGAAATACTCAAAGTAGCCCGTCAGGCACCATCAGCCACGCCACGTTCAAATTCACTAGAATCATCTTTCTTCAGCTCAGTTTAGGCTTCAATGACTCATCTTGATCATTACATACACTAAATTCATTGAATTGGTGTTGTGTGATTGGCTGATTGGTAACGTTAGCTTTTGTGTCCAGCAGAGGGCAGCCTTACTCCAGGATTGGTTAAACGCAAATTGGAGCGAGGTCTTGTCAGAATATATTTTCACTGTTTAAAATTTCAGCAAACACTTTCATACACTCATGTCAAATATCAAACAGCTTCCCAGTACAACTAGTGCTCTTCTGATGTCTGCACAGTAGCACCATGTTCAGCCCTCACACAGAGTGTCTTTGCACATTTTTAAAATATGCAGTCCTGTGCAAGTCACTATTTTGTCAGCTTGTGGAGGAGTTGCATATCGCAAACAACACTCATCTCCCAGTGAACACTGTGTAGGTGATTTATAGGTGAAGGAATATCAATGAGCACCTTGGCTAAATAGATTTGATCTAAAAGGGAGCGATGTAGATGCTGGTGTGTGGGAAGGTTATTTCCACTGTC
>NW_024582453.1:354438-412525 GCF_018398535.1 Haplochromis burtoni
TTTTTTTTTTTTTCTCGAACTAGATTATTATTATTTTTCTCTGTAGCTCTTCAGCTTGTTATTATGAGCTCAAAACAAGCTATTCTAATTTCTAATGCAGGTTGTGACAAATTAAGTTATTATGGGTTTAGTTACAAGTTGAGTATAGGAATAGTTAATGGGTTAAACACATGCACAAGAAAGGAGCACCTTGCTTCGCCTTTAAATTAGGCTTACACTGATACTGGCTGATAATGGCTTAGTGCATGCATATCGGTATCAGGCCTGTGTTTATAGTTGTGCCGAAACACCTTGCTGCATTTTACATTTACATAAAAAATAGTTTGCCCATTGCTTTATTTGAAGTCTTTGGAGTGTTCTAGTGGCACACATGATATCCTCAATTGTCATGTAAATGTTTTTAGTGGGGAATTTAAAAAAAAAAAAAGTTAGCGCCTTCTATTGTAGTGGTATTGGTCTGTAATGTCCTTTGCCTGAAGGTTAGCCTAGGGGGTACTTACCGGCCGAAGACGGGGTAACGTCGCTGCACTTTTATGCTACTGGCAGCAGGGTGCTCTCTTACACCTCATCCTGTCCAGATTTGCTCTTAACTTGTAACTGCTGCCCGACTTTTAAATCAGACTGCTCGAACATCAGAGCAGAATGTGTGAATGTCATCCCAGCAATCTCCTGCCTTTAGCCAGCTGGTGATTAGGCTTTGTTTTCTCCACAGTGCACACGTCCAAATTAGACAATTGGTCTGTTAAATGTGATTTCTTTATCGCTGCCGTTGCCAGACAAACATCCTAATATATTGGGAGACATGCGAGTCAGGTTTCATTTTATATGTATTATTTTTTTTTTTTTTTAATCCTGCTGTGCACCTGCTGAAGGGATCTTGTCTGAATAAATGTCAGTTCGTCACAAATTAGGAGGGTTTTTGTGAGATATGACTACAATCTTCAGAGTGCTTTTGTGGAGGGTTTCCTTTCCAGAATCTTTTCTTCTGAAAGAGCAGAATTTTCTCTCCTTGTTTTTTTGTTTTTTTGTTTTTTTTGTTTTTTCTCATGCTCTTTCCAATCCCTGAATGTTTCATCAATACCCTGGGTCTTTTCTGTGCGTGCAATGGCTGGTGTCAGATTTTTTGATGTAGGTATAAAGGCAGGACCCCCCTCTAAGGAGAAAAGGATCTGCCTGTGAGTCCTTTGTGTGCGACTTGATGCCCCTCCTCAAAACATCCAGTCAGCCGCGGTATATCTCAAAGGCGAGCTGGGTTTATTGATGTGAAAGATGTTACATTGGATGAAATTGTGCCCAATGGCTCGTTTGTTGAAATAAGGGGGTCTCGTTCATAATTGCCACGTTGAATTGATTGAGCGTAAATTGAGGTGACGGCACACACATCCAATAAATTGGCAAGCTGCGTGAAATGGAAATAAGAACACTATTCATTGTTAAAAAATAAATGTAAATCTATTATTTATGTGAAAACAATAGGGACAGAAAAACAGCAAAACAATATATTATGTAAACTTGAGGTGGAGTTTTTTGAAAGGTTTGCATATTTCTTTTTTCTCTCTCTCTCCTGAAGGTGTTCACTGCACGCATGGCTTCAACCGGACAGGCTTTCTGATATGTGCGTACCTGGTGGAGAAGATGGACTGGAGGTAAGGGCTGACACGCTTCAATCACTTGCACTGCTGGGAGGGCAGTCTCACAATCTTCAGTCGTCTTGCATGACAACACAAACCCTACAACATGGAGCACCCACCAGTGTTACTCTGGTTTCACTCTCCCAGCCGTATCAGTATTTTTTATTTTTTAAGCTGATATTCCCATCTTCTTCTCAGCATGTGTGTGACTGCAAGAGAGGTTACTCTGTCACTACCAGTCTAAATAAAGCTTTACAAAGAGGCTGGCTGGTTTTGAGTGACCGAGCAGCCGAGATAAATAATTTAGAGCAGCTGAGCAGGAGGGGTGAGGATGCATCTTTTGTTAGAGGTGGAGCAGCAGTCTGTGATAGCAGAATCCCTGGAAGCTGCAGACATGGAGGCTGGATAAACACCCTCCCACCGCCCACTACTTCCTGTGAAATGAATATCCTGAGAACATTTACAGCTGTCATCCACTATTACGTGTTGGAAGATAAGTAACAACAATGGGCCTTTTTAATGCGTATTACCACACGTAACGTTAAATGGCTTCAAATGTATTTATTTTTTCCTCTGGGAAAAAATTACTATATCCGAAGGGAAAATGACATGGCATATTTAGTGCACAGTAAATGGTACAGTATTAGCATGCTTATTCTGTGATTAAATGCACATAATAACTTTATGCAGGAATGTCTACTGTCTGGTAAATAATGCAGTTTTATTTCTTGTAAAAGCAGGTTTAATTCTGAGATGAGAAAAAATGATTTTTTTCCTCCACAGTCACCTTAAAATTTTTATTCCTAGCAGAGATTGTTCTTGAGAACAGACAATAATCTGGCAGTTCCTGAGCATACAAGGAAAAAGGTTAAAAGCCTCTCCTTCACCTTTAGTCAGAATAGTTGGCATGCAGTCCCTCAACCTCCCGTCTAGGCACACAGGTCAGAATCAGACCTGCTTAATTTTCAGCTATTTGAAGCTTCTGCATTGAATAAGATAAGAACTTTATTTATCCCGAGGGAAATTCTTTGTCATACACATGCTCAATGCAGCAAGAGAGACAGGGGAATAAGATTTACAATATGTGCAATAGAATACTAGTATACAGTAATATACAGATGGATGTTTTTGTCAAATCCAAGCATTACACAGCCTGCTTTATTGTGTTTCAAGGTCACTATTACTTGCTTCAATAAATTTCACATTTAACTGTGTCACGTGGCAAATTTAACAGCTTTAATCTCGGAATCAGATAGATTAAGCTCGCCTTTTAGAACCTGACACCAGCAAATGCTCCTGTAAAGTGGATTCAATTACAATTTGATCATTAGAATATCTGCTTCCCTAGTTTTCAACTGCAAGTAAGAAGCTTTTGTAAAAAATATCTTTATGCTTTTTAGATTTTTGATGGTTTTAAGTGAGTACAAGGTGAGCACGAGTTTTCATACGCCTAATAACAGTTTAAACACGTGTAGAAGTGTTTAACAATCAAACTGCTCTTTCTGTGTTGAAAGGTCTTTCAAACTTGAAACGATTGAATATATTTTGTTGAAACAGGCCAAAGTTTTGAGCTTACAAACATGTTTACTTCAAGAAAAGTGTATTTTCTTTTTTTGTCTCGACTTATTGCAAATGCGGTTTGACATTTCATTTAAAGTGGTAGCAATAATCTCCTATACAGCTTTTTTTTTCCTTTTTTTTTTTTCTATTGCATTAAATTATTTTTAGTTTGTGTTATTCTGCAAATGTGACTGTTGTTTTTAAGTGTTCCTCCATCCCTGCCTTTGAAACGATGTGGCCTCTGGTTTTTGTTGCGTGGTTCAGCTGCTGCTGCTGCTGCTGCTGCTGAGTCAAGGCAGTTGGTTGGCGTCCCTCCATCATGGGTTTTAGACAGACACTCGTTTAGAAACATTTGTTCTTGGTTAAAGTCAGCTCACTATCTTCTCTTTTATGCTTGTTCTACTCCACCCCTCTCTCACACATACTGAAGTCTAGTTGTAGATAGAAGTTAAGAGACACTAAATGATCATAACATTAAGGAAAATAAAGCAAATTAAATATTTCATTCTTTTTGTTTCCCTTCGGTTTCATGGGAGCTTCTGCTTTAGACACCCTGGTATAAAGATAGTGCCTCTACACCATGTAAAAGGTCCACTTATTGTACAGAAAATCATCTATATACCCATATCTTTCACCCACTTTCATGATCGTTTGGTCAACTTGAAACTAGTCTGAAGGTTTTTTAAAAAAAACGTCCTGTCTCTGTTATTTGTTCTTATCAGCATCGAGGCAGCGGTGGCTGCTTTTGCCCAGGCTCGGGCCCCGGGGATCTACAAGGGAGACTACCTCAAAGAGCTTTTCCGTCGCTATGGTGACGGGGAGGGCGCACCACCTGCCCCCGAGCTGCCAGAATGGTGCTTTGACGACGACGACGGGGACGTGGACGACGACGGCAACGCGGTTGGCCAGGAGTCGGGCCCCAGCTCCTCTGGGTCGGCGCCCGGCAAGCGGAAGAAAGAGAAGATAAAACTGGTAAGGCCTCTGTGTTCCAGGAAATGGACTCTTAAGTAGAAAATATGTTGATCCCTTTGCTGCGTGACTGGGTGATTTTTGGGTCTACGGGGAGGCCTCCCTTTTTAAGAGGCACAAGTATATAATAATCCTGTAAGTCTGTTGCTGAATCCAATAAATCTGATGCTTAAATTTAGAGAAAATTACACTTTCCATTTTCTCAGCTGCTGACAGAGGTGTAATTTTGATTAGATAAAAGCTGCCTGCCAGTGTTAATGTATAGTATTCATCAGTGCCATTCTGAGAAATTAGAAACCTCGAATCATTTCCTCTTGCTTATAATCAGTTTTTCCTTCTGTTTACATTGATCTAATGCTTCAGAGTACTTCAAGGAAGTGACTGTATAAGAAGCCTAAATCTAAATGGTGCAACAACACGAGTAGCAGCCAGTGTAGAGGCAATGAAAAGACAGAAGCGGCACTTGTATGGTGGAAAGTATTAAAAACATATTTATTGGTGTGAAACATTTGTTCAGATTACAACAGCAGAACATCTGTTTATTACTTTTATTGCACACAGAGCTCACTGACAACCTGAATGGGGCCAAATCTAATATTTGAGAATATGATACAGCACAGGCGAGGTCCAGAGGAGAGAGGAGGAACAGTATACTGTCTCTTGGTTGAGTGGCCGGCTTCGCAGTCAGACTAGTCGGCGGCTATGTACCTATCATGATCAGGAAGATATTTCGAAGGATAAAACATTTCCACAGTTTCTCTATATGTAGATTTTAATGGGTGAGCCACTTAAGGATATTTGGTGACTCATTTTGGCATGTTTTTATAGAGACCCATAATTCAGAGTCAGTTTTCCAGAAGAACCGCACCCCTCACACACACATTCCTATGTTTAAAAAAATCATTTGCTGCTTCCTTGCTGTCCCTGGTCGTATCTGTCTTGCTTTTTCTTTACCAGATGGCTCACTGGCCAAGTAGTTGTTGTTGTTTTGGTTCTTGATGATTATTCAGTTTCTTCCTCGGAGATTCAGAGAGGATCTCTTCCCACGGTTGGACGCAGTCCACGGTTGGACGCGTCCAACTGCACTGTCTTGGGAGTGCCGCTGGAAACAGGAGTTCTGTTCTGCAAGCCAGAACGTTATCCCAAGCAGAACCTGAGGCAGGTGGAGAATCTATTCATGTGCCTCAATGCCAGATTCACTGTGGGTGCAGAGCAGAACAAGACCTACAGTCTCCAGCTGTTAGTAAAGTTTCCTCACTTAGGTCAAAGACTTCTAAGGAGAAGGTTAAATTAGATTCCTGTCTCCTATGCACTTAAGAAGTAGCATGGATATATAGCTGATCTTAAATTAGAGAAAATACTTCCTTAAGGGAAGGCAGGTAATTACTGTTAAAATATATCAACTTTCAGAGGAAACATTATATATATAAATCCCCACTCGCCCTTGTGGGTGGTCAATCCTTCAAGCTCGGGTCCTCTACCAGAGGCCTGGGAGCTTGAGGGTCCTGCGCAGTATCTTAGCTGTTCCCAGGACTGCGCTCTTCTGGACAGAGATCTCCGCTGTTGTTCCCGGGATCTGCTGGAGCCACTCGCCTAGCTTGGGAGTCACCGCACCTAGTGCTCCGATTACCACGGGGACCACCGTTACCTTCACCCTCCACATCTTCTCGAGCTCTTCTCTGAGCCCTTGGTATTTCTCCAGCTTCTCGTGTTCCTTCTTCCTGATGTTGCTGTCATTCGGAACCGCTACATCGATCACTACGGCCGTCTTCTTCTGTTTGTCTAGCCACCACCATTTTGTCCGTCTGTATCTGGAAGTCCCACAGGATCTTAGCTCGGTCATTCTCCACCACCCTTGGGGGCATCTCCCATTTTGACCTCGGGACTTCCAGGTTATACTCGGCACAGATGTTCCTGTACACTATGCCGGCCACTTGGTTATGGCGTTCCATGTATGCCTTGCCTGCTAGCATCTTGCACCCTGCTGTTATGTGCTGGATTGTCTCTGGGGCATCTTTACACAGCCTGCACCTGGGGTCTTGCCTGGTGTGATAGACCCCAGCCTCAATGGATCTTGTGCTCAGTGCTTGTTCCTTGCTGCCATGATTAGTGCTTCCTTGCTGTCTTTCAGTCCAGCTTTGTCCAGCCACTGGTAGGATTTCTGGATATCAGCCACCTCTATCTGCCAGTGGTACATACCGTGCAGGGGCCTGTCCTTCCATGATGGTTCCTCGTCTCCCTCCCTTTCTTGGGTTTCTGCTGCCTGAGGTATTCACTGAGCACTCGGTCAGTTGGGGCCATCTTCCATGTATTCTGTGGATGTTCCTTGTCTCATCCTGACACTCACCAGTCCCCGGCCCCCTTCCGTTTTTGCATTACAGTCTAATTGTTTTTACTACATTTTTTTTACCACCGTATTTTGACAACTTCTTAACGCTTCCAACCAGTTGCGGCAGACTAATGTCTCTGAGCCTGGTGCTAATGGAGGTTTCTTCCTGTTAAAAGAGATTTTTTTCCTTCCCACTGTTGCCAAAGTGCTTGCTCAAAGGCGAGGCGATTTGATTGTTGGTTTTCTCTGTATTATTGTAGCATCTTTATCTCAAAGAGTTAAATCTTCACAATATGCAAGTTATAATGGCAAATTCTTCTGAAACCATACAACATGTCCTGACCTGCTAGACCTCGCTAGAAATGTAAATACACTTTGTGTGAATGGAGCCAACAGCTACTGTGATTGGCTTTTTCAGTACTGTTAATTCCTCCTCATCATTGTTTCTTCCTTGGAGCATTTTTGATAGATAGTGACCACTGCAGACTGGAAACTGCTCACATGATCTGCATAAGAAAATCTTTATGCTTGCTCATTTGTTCTGCTTCTAACACATTAACTTTGAAAACAAAATGTTTGCTTACTCCCTAGTATAAAGTATTATAAAGTAAGTTTTGTGTCTGATAGCAGGGCGTTACAGACCTACAAATCTGTGCCAGAACAAACAAGTGTTTGTTCATAAAAATGAGCTCAAATCAAATAATTTTCCAATTGTAGCTCAAACCTAATTCCACTTCTTTCACTCATTGATTAACTTTGTGTCCAGTCCAATTTAAAGTCTTCATCAACTCAAATGTGCTTCACTTATTTTTGTTTGTTTCGGACTTGATTGGATTTTTAAACTTTTAAAAGGCAGTTTTTAAATTCCTTTTACCCAATCAGAAATTCAAACAACTTTCGCAGAGACTTTTTTGGGTGAAATATGAGACATCTTGTCTAACCTGACGCGCAGATGGGTTTTTACACAGACCCATCTGGGAAGTTATCTTTGGGAACAGTGTGGGGGGAAAAAAGGCAGACACTAAAAATTAAATAATATATGGCAAAATATTGGACCATATTAACCATCTGTCCATTACAGGCTTACTTTGACCAATCGAGAGCAAAGCTGCCTGGTACATCATACTTACAGAGCCAGTCAGGAGACAACAAGGGAAAAAATGACTTGTCCTACAAGAAATCTGCCTAGACGTAGTTGTCTCAAGAAACTTGTTGTAATGTAAAGACTTTACAGAATTTTTGTGAATGCCCCAACAAACTGTTGTTCCCTAATAGAAGAACTTCCTTATAATTGTTTAATTTTTTGGGGGGGCAGGGATAGCTCAGTAGGTAGAGTGGTTGCCCCATGATCGGAAGGTCGGGGGTTCGACTCCACTGAACGGCCACCCTGAGGTACCCCTGAGCAAGGTACCGTCCCTACACACTGCTCCCCGGCCGCTGCATTGGTGGCTGCCCACTGCTTGACTGGGTGAATGGGTTAAATGCAGAGGAGTAATTTCCCTATGGGGACTAACACATACACATTATTATTGGAAGAGCCTTAGAAGAAATGAGGAGAGCACAGAGGTACCAAAGCAAAATAAAGGAGAAAGAAGGCAAGATCTTATAAACACATGACTATTATATGTGATATTAGACAAGCCTTTTAAAAAAAAATAAATAAATAAATAAAATGCTGATTTAACTTTAGTTTCTGATGTCCTGTACTCTGATTCACTTCACCTTTACAAGGTCATTAGAAGATCATCTGGTGTGAACGTATCAAGAGTCTAGAATAGATGATAAATATATGTATATGTGCAGTAGCCCTAATATGAAATGCACATTGTCCCTCCTAGATTTAAAGGTGAGTAATTAGCTTTATACAGGGAGAAGCTCATACACAAGGTGAAAAGTTGTGTATGAGCAACCGAGCTGAAGTGAAAAATGTGCACATTAAATAGTAATACTAATAAATAAATATTTTCCTTTATATTTGTATTTTTTTACCCTTCAGTTTCTTAATAGGTCCTTGGATACTGTGTTGTCAGACTACAGAACAGAAATCATAATTTATAAGTTATTAGTATACTAAATAGTATTTTCTATTTATTAAAGCGTGTAGCACAAACCTTCATCATCACATGGTTATGTGATATCAAGCATTTTGTTCATGAGCTCCCTAGAAATAACCGGGAATTGCAGATTTTTCATAAATAAGGTAACACAGACCTTTTGCCATATCTTTATGCAGAACACTTGTGCTTGAGTGTGTAGTCAACCCCCACAGGCTTACATTGAGCCAGGAAAAACCCTGCATCTGTTTCCATCACTCATACTGGGAAAAGAGGGTTGATCCAGAGTGAGATGTAGATTCTTGAAATAATTAAAGTGAAAATAACATTCAAAATAGAGAGGAGTGAAAGCAGGAGTTTTAATATTTGTACCTGTTGTCTCGCACAGGGATTCATAAAACAAAGAGGCAGCTGTTTGGAAAAGTATCACCGGTACTCAATGTGTTTTTCTTCTCTGTGTAGGAGGGAATAAATTTTTCTTAAAATTCATTCCAAGTTTAGCCTTCTGCTTTTCTTCTTTTATCTTCCCAGGGTGCAGTATTTCTTGAAGGTGTCAATGTGAAAGGCGTCACACAGGTCACCATACAACCCAAGTTAGGCGAGATCCAAAGAATGTGCCAGGAGATGGCCGAGTGGGACAAGTAAGAACCTTCCTTTTACCTTTCTTATTTTCCTCTGGGAAAGTGTGTGTGTCTGTTTACACATGTGTGGGTGTACTGTACTGTGCTATGAGTGACTCATTTGTCTTAAATCACCTTTTTTTCCAGAGAAAAAAATCTTTACACTCTCTGACAGGCGGCAAAGTCAGGAATAGATGTTGCTATTCTGGAGAAATATGCCGCTGCAGCTTTTTTAATGAAATTGCAGAGCATCAGCTCGACTGCAGTGACTTGTCACAGTGCAAGAAAACAGCCCATGCTGCGATTTCCATGGCCTGCTGTTAAAATTATTTTTGTTATGTCTTTGTTTGCTAATATACTAAAATCCTCACATATTTATAGTTTAGGAAGTTTTTCAGTGTGTAGCGCCAAAGTTAGTTGTTCTCTTAGTGCACTAGGTTGTCATAAACTATGTTATGACTTAAGCCACAAAGTAAAGTGTCTGAGAGGTGTTTCTTTAATGCATCCAGTTGCTTTTGCAGAGATTATATTTGTTTTTGGGAACCTGTGTTTGTGCGCACAAAAACTCTGTAAAAAATGTCTTCCAATGGTCTTGAGTTAAACAATAGATTTGACTGACTCTGTCAGAGGTTATATGTCAGTGTTGCATCCCAGCTGTAATATATTGAATATTCAAGACAAATAGTTCAGATGTATTTGCAATTATCAGCTTGTTCTCCTTGAACTGATGAGAGAACTATTAGGTTTGCCAGCTGCCTGTTGGTATCCTATCATATGTATGCATACTACACTGCCTGGCCAAAAAAAGTCACCACTGTAATTAGGCAAAGGTAAGAGGCTTCCTCTGGGTGACTCCTGCAGTGATTCATGTTTTGGCTAGCAACAGGTGATGTAACCCTAACTGATGCAATGATTCGCTTTCTAAACAACCGTGTATTAAGACATTGTTTTCACAACCATGCGATATCTCCTTTCAGAAGAGTCTAATTATTGGTTTGCTTCAAGCAAAAAAACAAAACAAAACAAAAACAACAAGGATATTGCTGAAACTACTAAAATGGGGTTAAGAACTCTCCAAGGCATTATGTGGTTGGAGAGGATTTAAGAGTTTGAAATCATGTCATCATAAGCACCAATAATAAAATGTATTTTCGCATGCATTCTGCAAAGAAGGATTGGGACTAAACGGCAGCGCAGCTTAAAAAAACAACCAAAAAAACTGAAGCTAAATCAAAAAAGGCTTCAGTTTGCTAGTGAGCTTAAATATTTAAACATGCACCCATCATGTCTTGTGCCTACCATACAAGCCTGTGCATGGTGGTGTTATGATCTGGGGTTAGTCAGGTCGAGGTTAAGCCCAAAAGAAATTAGGACAGCTGACTACCTGGATATACTGAACCACCAAGTTTGCTCTGATTTTTTTTTTTTCCCCTTCCTGATGGCACAGGCATAGTCCAAGGTGATGATGTCAGGATTTAAATTGCAAAGGACTCATTCAGAGAGCATGAGACATTATTTTTAACCCCACTGAAAATCTTTGGGATGTGCTAGAAAAGACTTGACTCCCTAATCATTAATAGAAGATCCTGAATGGAATAAATGTGATATTTCGTAAGCTTACCGAAACAGCCAACCAAAAATCTTCTAAGCTGTGTTTAGAGCCAGGCTCAAGATCAGGCACACATGTAAGGGCTGTTGTTGCTGTTTTTGCAGGTCTGGTTTTCCTGGTGCGCAGCCTGTGTCCATGGACAGGCAAAACTTGCGTTTCCTCGAGCAGAATCCATACAAAGTCAGCTGGAAAGCCGACGGCACGCGGTGAGTTTATGAGAAATGACTGCTTGTCTTCATGTGTCAGTACAGGTATGAGACTGTGTGTCTCTAACTTCATTGTGTTCAAAGTTCAATGGGTTTTCTTTTGTGTCAGTAGGCATACCGTAAGTTTATGTCCTTCAGAGTTGTCCATCAGAGATGCTCATTAGGTTTTAATTACAGTGATTTTACATGGCTAATCAGCAGGAGTGCTCTTTGATATCAGTGATGTTCCCTGCATAATTACCTTCATATAACCTGAACAGGATGATGACTGACTCCAGTCTCTTACCCCATATAAAAGAGAGATCATGGGGCACTTCTTCTGTCCGGTCACATTTTAGGTTGAATTTGTTGTTTTTCTTTTGTTTTATCTCTCTGTTACGTAAAGCCAGTGCTGAGGGAAAAAGAAGTGTTAGTATTCTGGTAGTCCGCTGTGAAGCCCTGTTTCCCTCGCTGGTGCAAATGTGCAGTGTGCTGGTGAATATTTAATGACTGCAGTCATTTTAAAGAATTTTACATATCGGTGCTTTAGTTTCCCCTAAGAGAGAGACTAGCAGAGTACAGATTTGGCCTCTGACCAAGATCCTGCTAATGTGTGTAATCAGCTTCCATTATTTTCAGAACATCTTGAAATTGTTGTTCAGCTCTGCTCTGACGTTTGACTGAAGAGGGACATTGACCTCTTCCTCTGCTGCCTCTGGCTCTCGTCTGTCACCTTATTTCCCTCCAGCACTTGATTTTGAAAAGTAACCTGATATTTTTTTCAGTTGTGAAAAACAGATGCAGATAGAGGCTCCGTATGCTATGAGTCACCACTCAAGTACAGGATATATTGAGGATATAATGCACCACCTTCTCCTCAAATTTAGCAATTTAAAAATGGTAAAATACTTTTTACATTTTTAAATCCAGAGGACATATTGCTTGAAATAATATTTAAAATAATCAAAGAAGGTGGGAAAATCCATCTTGGGGAAATGTGCATGATAAAAACTTCAACTGGTGAAATAAAAGGTGTGCTACAAAAATCTATGAACAAACCAAAAGATGGAGCAAATATTGAATTGGTACATTGTCTGATCTTTGTACTATACATGAACTCTAAAATGAGATCATTCTTCCTTGTATTTAATTTCCCATTTTGAAGCATTATAGTTACTCATAAAGGATCTGTTAGACATAGTTCCTGAAATATCAGGAACTGTCTTCATGGTCTGGCCCGGTACAGTCTTGACTTGGGCCAAGAATTCCCTAATAACAAATTTTAAACTACATATCAGTATACAATGGATACATACCTGTCTGTCGGACACAGGAATTTAGAATATATGACATTTAATAAATTGATTGATTAATGGAAAGTGTATTTTTATGTCTTACAACACTCATTTTGGGAGGAAAAACATGAAAACCAGCCATAATGATTTAATTATATTTGCACTATTAGTAGTGGGAGGAATGCTTGCATGTATGGCATTCCCATGTGTTTAACCTCATTTAACTCAGAATAATTTTTATTGTTACATGTTGTGGCTACTTTTTCTGGCTAACTTTAAAATAATGAATTTAGGGCATTTTTACTGCTGTCGCATGTCAAAACTGGTTAGATTTGACCCGAACAGTATCTAAGGGTTGACTTTGCTATTGCTTGCCCTTTTTAATAATGTGTTACTGTCATAATTGATTATGTCTTAATCTGCATGTGCATGTGGTTCTAAATGGCTCACTCTTGTCTGAGAAATACTGAAAACAGCAGTGACCACAGTGATCTAGAGTTGATAGTTTTACACAGACGGTGCTGTGGTCTTACTGCAGAATCTGGCTTTGTATGGTTGATGTAAGTACTGTGGAACACAGGGTGAGTGTGGAGGGCTCTAATCCCATGTATGGCAAATTTCTAGGCCAGTGGATTGGTAAACAAAGTAAATTCTTCTGCTAGTTTATTTCCAACACCACCTGATTTATTTATTTATTTATTTTTAACAGCGTCGACTTTCCTGAGCTGTTTGTTCATTTAGAGTCTGCAGATAATCCAGCTGACTGCTTCTTTTAGATCCTTTGGGTTGCTTGCTTGCTTGCTTGTTTTGACCCAGTTAAAAAGATAGTAGACTGTTGGAACATATTCTACCCTAGTAGGATCAAGACACATTCTTCTGACTGAGGTCACAGGAAAGTCACAAAGTATTCACAGACACATATAACTTTGGTCTTTCATGGTGTTTGTTGACAAAAGGAAAAATACAAGATAACACCTTTAGCTTCAATTGCAGTGTGTTTGAGGTTGAGGTGAGCGACAGCAGCTTGCTGTCTTGGTAAAGCATATATTAGCTTGGGCTGTGTTACAGCCTCCTGTGATACAACGCTGTATTCAGACAGTGCTTTGCTAGATTAGAAGTGAAAGTGATTTCTAAATCCTAGCTGTAATGGGATGACTAATTCAATTGGTGTGATCCAGTCACTTATCTGGTCTTGATTTCATACTTCCTCTAACCTCAGTCAACTCTTTCTTAAACTCTCCTAGTATAATTGGAGTGCTGGAGGTCCAACTGTCATGTTTGGGTTGTCCTAATACATAGGTGTCAAACTCTGGCCCGCAGCCTAATTACATTTGGCCCGCGAAGCCATACCAAATTACTATTAGAGCTGGCCTACTGGTATTATACAGCTAATATATATATCGTTTAGTATTAAGCTTTGCTTGTTCCATATTCAGTTTTCCAGCAAAACTTGTTTGAGTCCATAAGAAAAGATTCTTTCTTATATCTGGAGGAAGATTTTTTTTTTTCCAATAAATATTAATGTTAGCCCGCGACTTTGTTCCAGTTTTGAATTTTGGCCCACTGTGTATTTGAGGTTGACACCCCTGTCCTAATACATTCAGCTCCCTTTCAGTTACTGTTTTTTCGCTGCGACTGCTTTCCAAACAATTGGGGCATCATGTAAAAGAGGAAGCTTGGAGATGTTTTGTGTAGAAGTATGATATAAAAATGTTGTCACTTTTCAGCCATATGAATTAATGTCTATTTCTTGAGTTGTGGTAAACAGTGTGCCCCATCTTATGTTAATATATAAATAAAAATGTTTTCTGGCTTGTTTTAGAATACCTGCAAGTTCTTGAAACTTGTTGACACTCGGCTACAGACATACATATTTGTTATTCACATCCTGCTTTGTGTGTGCGTGTTTTGCATGCGCATGTGTGCGAACGACATCAGAATGCAAACCACAGCATATTTACACGGCAAAAGGTTTGATATGGTAGACTTTGATGGTCTTTGTTGTCAGCATAGCGTCAGCCTGCTGTTTGCGGTTCTCGTGCTTTTTCAGCAGTTCTCTTTATTTATCATTGTTGTCTTTTTGACACACGGTGCATGCAGTACGTCTGACAAAAGCAATGGGGTTTTTTTGTAAAAGGATCATGCAGCATTGTGGATATTCACAACGCAGCCTTTGCTTTGGTCTACATACAAGTAATAAAGTTGCGCTTGGAAAAGAGAGGCTTTTATTCTCTTTGCGAGGAACAGCCTCTTCTGATGTTACTTTATTCTCCAAAGCCAAGGGATGGATGAAAGCAATCGAAAATCATGTTTCCTTATTAGTGCCCGTGCTTTTTAATTTATCCAGTAAATAGCCATGTGTGTCATACAAGTTTATCTTTTGTGTGTGAAATTGAATTTGCACAAAAGAAGTGATGATGAGAGGCGGTTTGGTGAGAAATAGATTTTTTTTCTTCTTTTTATTAAATCAGTGTTATTAAATTCCAACAGTGTAGATCTTCATTGAATCTGGACTGTAGGTTGGACTGGACAATATTAGTGGACTGTGATTGTGAGTCTTCTAGAGGGTGCAGAGCAGGGCCATGGCTTAGTCCTTGATGAATTTAATTGGTGTGACAAGTCTGGCTTCAAAATAAATGTGGCAAAAAACAAGTAAATGTTTATTGGCTTCTTTCCCCTCTCTCTGCACAAGTGCAGTGAGCTAAATGTTTTGCTTCTTGTTGACGAAGAGTTGAATATGTGAATAATCTAATGAACAGTTAAAGTAAGTTGCAAAGTTTTAATGTAGACATGACAGTGATGAAAATGTTTTATTCTTCCGTTGCTGGTTCTTGGAGTCTGTTGTACTTCTTTACCATGCTTGAGTCAATATTGTTCCAGTAGCAGTAGTCAAAAAACCTAGCTTTGCCTCCAGTAAGGTGTAGTCATTCAGTTGTTCCATTTAGAGTAGAGGATCATTGTTGTAGTGGTCACAAATACACAACAGTGGGAGTACAGATTACAAGTTCTACAATTCCAACAATCCCACTCTTGCATTGCAAAGCTGGGATTGTTGTGACTTGTCCAACAATCGAGTGGCAAATCTGACTCATGTGGGAGCACTCCAGCTGAAAATTCCAACTGGCATCTCAAATTTTTGGCTGTCCACTTCAAGTGTAACACAGCATTAATCTGTTTGTCATATAATTGCCATGATGTGCTGTAAGATCAGTGGTACCTGCCTTGGTGATCATCAGTATGAAATGGGGATGTGTCCCGCGGTGATTCTTACATTAACATTCAATTCCGAAAATTTTCAAATGCAACTGTATAAGCTTTTTTATTTATTTATTGGTACTGTAGTTGTTGTGGGCAGCATATGCACCCAGATGGCAATTCTTCAGGAACTGAAGGGAGCATACAAAAGGATCTAGTCTGCCGTTACATGCTAAAAAAGGAGAAGATGCAGAAGGAGGTCCACAAGCACAGGAAAAAATACAAATGGAAGATGGCAGCTAGTGCACCTGCTGCACTATGCTTTGGTCCATTTACCTCAGAAGGCTTCACCCCAGAGTGGTGGTGGCAGATAATTGTATTTAACAAAATATTAATGTGTGGTGTCCTTGTATTGATATAATACGGTCACACAAAGTGTAGTGATACAATAGTGTATATTTTTTTTTGTTTCGTTTTTTACCCACTCCTGTTGTTCACCTTACAAAATAGTACCTAAACTGTTTTTTTGTTTTGGTGTTATAAGGATAAGATTGAACTGAAACGGGGAAAAGTCAAATGTTGGAGCTGGGAATGACATCACTCCCGATTTAAACACGTTCCAGTAGCAAAATTGGAGAAGCTAGATTTGTTTCACTGATTTGAGGTGATATAACTAATTTCCTTCGGGATTAATAAAGTATTCTGATTCTGATAACTATTGAATTCCGACTCGGAAACCTGGAAATTCTGACTTCTGACAAGTGCAACACACTTGTAGCTTTGCTCTGACTCGTTAGTACGAAAGGCAAAGTAAATTATGGAACTGCTTTGCTGTTGACACATTCATTTGCAACAATTAAATATGCAATTTTGCATTATGTTGGATGATAATTGTAAGTAATTAACTAGGTGTCAAAAACGCATGTATTTCTACTGGTATTGGTACTAACTACTAAATTTCTGATACTGTGACATCACTAGCACCCCCTACATCAGTGGTTCCCAAACTTTTTTTGCTAGGCCCCCCTTTGTTTGACAAGAAAAATGTTCGCGCCCCCCCCAAACACATCCTCCAACCACACACACCCATATTTTGCTCCATTGCGGTTTATTTCACACCTCAAACATTTAGTAAACAATTAAGCAAATACAAGTAATCTGCAATAAATTACAGGTAGTAAGAAAATAAACTACTAACTCTTTTACGCTACGTCCACACCTACACGGGTATTTTTGAAAACGCAGCTGTTTCTATGCGTTTGGACCTTTCGTCCACATGTAAACGGCGTTTCGAATCACCGAAAACTGAGATTTTTTTAAAACTCCTTTTTTCGTTTACGTGTGGACGAGGAATACAGAGTTCGTCACGCAACATCAAAGGTATGTGCCTTTTTTCACGTCACGCTGTGCGCCACGTTATTGTTTACATGAGATGAATTGCAGAATGGCAGATATCAGATTAACAGTATTTTGTCTCTATCTTCAGTTTTTACATGCTTACATAACACACACAGTTACTGTCCCTCTATTTACAAAGGCAGAGGCGTCACGGTGTGATTATTTTACGTGTAGTTGTTTTTTTCCTGTGTAATAATATTCAACATTGCTATCAATACATTTTTCAAAAAATGCCTCTCTGTGCAAAATGGGTTTAAAAACATAAACAGCTGTGGGATCTGTTTGTCCGTGATTTGAACCGGGGGAACAAATCGTGGCAGGATCAGCCTGATATTATTTGTATCCCACTGTAACTTTACTGTATAAAGAGCTAACATCTCCAAAATGTCAGGAGTAGTTAGTCATTACAACAAGTGTTTGTGAACTAAAAATCAAGAATGTGGGATACTGTTTGTCCGTGATTTGGAGAGCCCAGCGCGTGCTCCCGACGAAGGGAAAACCAATTCTGCAGGGGAGACCTACCTCGGCACTTGTGCAGGTGAAGCCAAAGGGAAGATATGCTTCACCATATTTTCTAGTCTTTGGCTTAGAATGAAGTTGGTTTGGAAACATATTCAGCGATATGACCAAAATCTCATATGAGACCTCTATCGTCCCGATAACGATATAAATCACAAAAATGTAACATTTTCTGTAAATTCTGTGAATCTCGGGCAGCTCGACTTGCGTGAAGTGTTTCCAGCTGCGCGTCGTGTAGCTGGAGTCGAGTGTTTTAACCGATGCATGAAACTATACATTTTTAGACATAAGTTGTAACAGCCGCCGTTTTCTTTGTGAGTATTTATTACACGGCGTGCTGCGGGGAAAAGCCTGTTCTAACGTTTGAGTCTAAGGTTTATTTTTTAGCACCTGGCGGCTCTTTTTTACTTCTCATCCGTAAATAATCTGCTCTTTCACGTGATTCAGTTTATTTTGAAAGGTTTATGTGGAACATAAACAAGCGGACACGCGATGGTTTTACCGTCGTTGTTGCTAACGACAACGCATAAAAACAGGCGCTTGTCCGTCGTAGTGTGGTTATATTAAATATAAGAGAAAGAGAGAACTTTAAGAAATTAATATAGCCACTACAGTGACCATCAAAACGATGAAAAAATATTGCCGTAAACAGTTTATTTTGCGACACCACGAAACAAACGATAGCGTAAAATGAAACGATAGAGTTTTTATATCGTCATCCGATATATATCGTTATATCGAACAGCCCTAGTTTGGAAACATATTCAGCTATGCTTCATCTCATGCTTTGCGTGTGTGTGGGAGCCCCATCAAACACCAGTCCATTACGCTAGCAGTGTCCAAGCGTTGTTTTTGCTTTTTTCCCTTTTCAATGGCTCTGCGCCCCCCTAGGGGCCGGGCCCCACACTTTGGGAAGGTCTGCCCTACATATTGAATTCCAGATGTTTCTGCCAAGGGCGAAGGTTTGCCCTTCTCAAAACTAACACAAATAGATTTGTGGTCATTTGTTCGATGTGCTGCTGGGGTCTAATTCTAAAATTTCTCAAAGGATAAAAAAAAGTATACATAGGCAACAGCAGGACTTGCAGTCTAACATGATGGAAGATTGTCGAGTTGGTGGGTTTTCATTAAGATGGCAGTGGTAGGGCGTGATCTTAAATTGTCATTCTCTTGATGCATTACATGAAATGTGCAGAGCATTTCTTATTAAATGTCCCACTTTCTTTCCAGTGGCATTTTTAAGGCCTGAAATGGACTTTTAATAGGAAATTTGTCTCTCCAAGGTGGCCGTGAAAGATTTTTCTCTTTGCATATTGCTAGGGGTCCTCACTTTAGTTTTACATATTCTTAATCCCTTTGTTACCCTGGTGAGGATAAAAAAAGTTTCCAATTCTAATGAAAGCAATTTTTACTTTTAAATGAGTAATTTCTTTTTTTAAATATCACATGCAAGTATAATTTTTTTTTACAGGAAAAGGTTAAGTGAGGAAGAATGTTAATTTTCAGCAGCCTGTAATGGTCTAACAGAGTTGCTGTCAGGATCAAATCTGTGTTTCTGGCAGTCTCTTCTCATGACTACAGGGCAATGCATCAACATCTGTGACAGTTAAACTACCTCACTCAGTACCATGATAACATGCGTGACGGTGACAAAGTACTGACGCTTCCCCACTCACCTAAAAATATTATATAGCTTTTCTCGATGCAACCAGTCATACAGTGAGGGGGGAAAAAAGCAAGACAAAAAACAAACTTGTCACTTGCCTGCAATCTGCCAAGGGAGGTGGCTTCTAATGGGCTTTGGAAAGACAGCAAAATTAGTGGATTTGCCAAGAGGGGAGACATAAACTGAGTTGGGGTTTTTTCACCTCTTCTTATACAGCCTTCTGTCAGGGCTAGATTGGTTTGTGCCCCAGAGATGAAGGGCAAAGAGAAGGGAGAGAGCCAATTATGTTCTTAGGCATTTAAACAAACAATGTTGCTCAATTTGAACTCAAAGAAACTGGACTTGAGAAAGTTTTGGACTTTTTTAATTGTCTCTTTAAAGTCCTGTTTCATCCCTGATTACCACTCCAGTGATTTATTTAAAGAGAGGACACCAATCCAGTGTTTTTCTTTTACATCCCAGATGAAATAATGTCAGTGAAAAAGACTTCAGTGCCATCTTTCCCATTTTTTTTTGGCTCTTTGGTTTTCTCCGTAAGACTGCCAGTGTTTTAAATAACAAAATAAAATAACACAAAGATAAAACATTTATTCATTAATTCAGTATGCTTAATAAATAATTACAAATGCATATGTGTGTTTGTGTTTTATAGTTTCTGTTTGTTATTTAGTTAATTTCTTATTTCTTTCTATAACACACAAAATCTTTAAGTATGTGTATCTGTGTGCCTCCTGTGGGGCCCAGACAGTCAAGAGTTCAGCTGCCAAATGGGATTCAAATGTGAAAATTATTATCTATATCAGAGTATTTAAATCAGATTGATATCCACAAAACTTCAGTAATGTATTAGGTATTAAGGTGCCATCAGATTTTCAGGCAACCACCTCACAAATGGCTAAAATTGGGGGTGGGGTCTTTGTTTGTTGTGGTTTTTTGCCTTTTGTGGACAGCACAGCAAGCTGCATTGTATCGTTTTAATTTCACAGAAACATCTCATTTATATTAACAGAAGCTGACTTTTACATGATATATAATAAGGTCATCATGTGTTCTACAACTACCGGTCAATTAGCTGATTTTACTCTTTCGTTTCTACACTCTTCATTTCATAACCAACAGCAAAAACAGGCCAAACAACACTGTAGCAAGGGCGTGTAGTAGCTTAGTGTCTGTGATGCTAATGATGATAATAGACTGCACCAAAATTCTGTCTTGTAAGTTATTGAAATTTTGTTTCAACAGGGAACTTGTTGGTTACATTACAGGAATTTATTCTTACTGGTGTTCAGTAAGCTTTAAATTAGGGCTGCTCCTCACATTTAATTGACTAGTCTCCTAGTCAATTAAATGCATCCCCAAAAAATCTTTAACCAGTCAAAAAAAAAACTGTCAAAATTGAGCACAGTTAACATTGTCTATACAATTATAGTGTGTGTAGTTTTTGAACCCATAGTACTGGGTTCCTTAATCCTTGCCCAAGTAGTGGGCAACAATAAAGGATTAGTTGCCTTTGGCTGCATATGTAAGCCTCTTTATAAAAGCTTAAATTTGTAAGTATTTAAATAGTATTTTGAGTCACATGAGTACTGCATCAAGCAAACAAATACAATATGTACATCCATTTGTTTTGCCCACTTTTTCTTTTTTTTGCGCTTCCGTCTAAAATGAGAAATCACCCCACCCTCCCTATGGGGGGAAAAAGAAAGCACCGTCCCTTGAGCAGCCCCTTGACGCATCACTAATGATGTGCAAAGCTGTTGGATCTGATCTAAACCCTCCTCTGGAAATCAGCTGCTGTCAGTCATGCCTTGTAGACTTGCAGAGCCGATACAATGACCGTCTGTGCCTCATTAGGGCCAAAGAGTTTGGGGGATGTGGCTCGGGAATGCGCATAACATGCGAAGCACCCAGAGAGCCGAGGAGGAGGTGGGCAGAAGCATCCACTTGTCTGAATAAATGAGCATATTATATTTCACAATTTCCTGTTGTCCATAAGAACAGAATAAAGTATCTGCTGCCAACATAATTTAATAGAAGGAAGGAGGGGAGGAATGGTATGAAGGTGTGACTGTGATGAGGAGGAGGACCACTGGGAGTTACGCAGAACTAATGGTCTCTACTTTCCTCTGAACGTACTTGACAGCCGTGGCTAGTTGGCTAATTAGACAGCGGGGGAACTTCTTCTGCTCTGTGCAGACCTGTTGTGTCCCCACTGGTTGACAGATCTTCTCTGTTGTGACACTCAGCGTTTCTGTTTGATCTTTTTAGCCATTGCTCCTTTTCTGAGATAAAAGATATTAGCCCTGCACACAAGTATATCTTTCTATCTGCAGGAGTTATCATTTTGCCTAAACTAGGCAACGCAGGCATTTCCTGTTCTCTTTCTTACCCTGCTCCATCCTCAGCTCCACTGAGGATGGAGTCAATCCTCTCCCACCTAAAAAATGTAAGTGCTGGCCCACTCACCATTTTTTTTCCCTTCTCCACCAACATTTCTTTTCTTTTTTCTTCTTTTTTTCCATCCCCCTGCAGTCTCCACAGGACGTGTCTCCACCTGCTTTATATCTCAGGATTAGTGTGTTTTTTACGCTTTCTCCTGTCAGGGGTGTGTGTGTGTTTGTGTGTGTGGTCATACTCTACACATAACACCATCTTATGACGGCCACTTTTCTTGACCAGCGTATTCCATAAGTTGTACAGGGTGGGCCATTTATATGGATCCACCGTAATAACATGGGAATGGTTGGTGATATTAAAGTCCTGTTTGTGGCACATTAGTATATGTGAGGGGGCAAATTCTTCAAGATGGGTGGTGACCATGGTGGCCATTTAGAAGTCGGCCATCTTGGATACAACTTTTGTTTTTTCAATAGGAAGAGGGCCATGTGACACATCAAACTTATTGGTAATGTCACAAGAAAAACGATGGTCACATATACTAGCCATTCCCATTTTATTACAGTGTATCCATATAAATGGCCCACCCTGTATTATAACTTATATTGTCATGTAAAAGTGTCCTGTCTGTGCATTATAAACCATTTGATTTATTTTAATAAAATCCTGGTTCTCCACAATATTTGAAAAGGATTATTTTTTACTTGTTTCTATCATGTCATGGATAATAATTTAATGTATTTAATGAGACGCAGGTGTCTGCGCAATAGGGAACTCACGCTTTGTTGAAATATTATCTTGTCATGTAAAAAGTGGTCTTCTGGAAATATGAGTGGGCTCATATTGTGACAAATAATCATAATCCCCCCTCAGGGACTCCTGCAGTCAGAAGTCAGCTCCACCTTCTTGGATGGGAGTAAACAATGGTAGTCGACATTCTGCTCTACGCCCTTAGAAAACTTTGCGCAGAGTCACGTGAACCAGAGCTTCAGCTGCAGGTAGTTCTGGTTAGTGTGTCTGGGCAGGTTGTCAGTTATGCAGGTCATGGTAGTCTTAAGCACTTTAGTTGAACTGCACTTCTTTTTAGGGTCTTGAAAGTGGATATGGACGCCTCTTATATGAGAGATAAAATGTCTTCAAGAACCTACTAAAAAAAAATCCACTTACCTTCAACTCAGGTACTTACACTGTCTAAGTACTTTGAGTGCTTAGAGTGGCACTACTATTTACATCAGACCTCTAGAGCATGAGGACTACTGCTTCACGGACGATCTGATATCCTCGTGTTAGTGTTGTTCCCTCGTCATCATAAATAATGTTGTTCCAGTTTCAACATTGCAAGTGACCAATCACCTTCTGCTGACGTCATCCGCGACCTCGAAAAAAAACAAACGCCTTCAAAAAATCTACTTCACTTGCGAGAAGAGAAACCGCCTCTGTAAGGACAATATGTATAATGCTTACCGTTTATTAAAGGAAAGTATCCTGAAATGCAAAGAATTCAAGTTCCTGGATCGGCGGACAGATCTAGTTTCTCTTCTCGCAAGTGAAGTCGATTTTTTAAAGGCGGTATTTTTCAAAGGCACAAAAGGGGAATGTCACAACAATGTGATAGGTCACTTACAATGTTGAACCTGGAACAACATTTATTGTGATGATGTGGGAACAACACTGACACGAGGATATCAGACCATCCACTGCTTCACCATACTGTGGCCCAATATGGTGACTGTGAAGTCCATCTGACCCCAAGAGTGGAGAGGCAGCTGAATGATACCTATGGTCTCCACGTGTTTCCTGTCAACCTGCTTTTAAGACATACTTCAGGGATTCATCTGACAATTAAATTGATTGAATCCAATTTTACTTATCTGGCACCAAATCACAGCAACAGTCACCTCAAGGCACTTTAAATTGTAAGCTAAAGACCCTACAGTAATACAGAGAAAACCCCAACAATCAGACAACACCCCCTGTGAGCAAGTATTTCGCGACAGTGGGAAGGACGAACCCCCTTTTAACAGGAATAAAACTCCAATAGAACCAGGTTCAGGGAGGGGCAGTCATCTTGCATTATAATACATCTATTACAGATGTGCCCCAGCTGCTGGACTTTAAGCAGATTTTAAATAAATATGACCCGAATGACTATTTGGCTAGCAGCTCCCCAGATGTCTGTGTGTGTATCCATGTCTGCAATGAAGATTAAGGCATTAGGGATGAGAGGGGCTAAGGCTAGCTAGGGAATTATTAACTAGTACATTGGCTTATGACCAAAATAAAACAAGACCATACATAAAGACGCTCATATATCATTATATTTCACCAGATATACTTTGGTGCGGTCCGTGTTGGAGGTCCTGGGCCAGACATCTCCTTTGAGAGTCAGCAGGGTAAATGGCATTGGCACATTACTTGTGTAACGCACATCACTGTTGCTGGTGTAAACTTCCACGCACCCTCACTCTTGGCATCTTGACAAGTTTCCCTATTTGAACCAGCTGGTGTTGGTGGCATATTTATTAGGTCTAATCCTGTTGTTTATAATCGTGGAGAGTCACAGCAGGTATGAGAAATTTGTGTCTTTGTCCTTTGGGAAGTCATTAATCTCAAATTCATCTCTGTCATCCAAATTGGCTTTCCGACAATGCGTAAATCCCTTCAGTGTGTGTACTAGCTGTAAGTTGGTATCACATGAAAGTCTTCTACCAATTTTCTTCTGGTTTGAAATACAAGATAATTTGCTGCAGTTTTTACTCGCATTGATTAGGATACTTAACCTTTCCAAATACAGCAGGGCTTTAGTTGCTCATTACGACATATTAGTTCTGCTTTATTCAGCACTTGGTATTTTGTTTTAAAGAGCAGCCAGCAGACTGCAGAGTGTAATTGAGTTCATAAGAGGTGTGTAATGAAGCCACCAGATTCTCTCTCTCAGTGGAATTAACAAAGACAAGCCTACTTGACTCTTAACTAATCAACCATTAAACAGAATAATGTCACGCATATGGATGGATGTTAAGTTAACAACAACAACAAAAATAAGTTGAGTGACATTAATGGGACTTGTCAACTATGGTTGAGTTTCTGGGTTTTGTCATTCTGTACATATTGTTCTTTAAGTTAAAAAAAAGACAACAAAGAGAGCCTAATAAAGATCTATTTGACATGGAAAATCTAATCAAAGCAGTTGGGTAAAAACAATGCTGAATGCTCACACCTGCTGTTATACTTGGAGACTGTTCTGGAGGAAACACAAAGGCAACAATGGTGGCTGTGTTTTTGGGTGTGGCCCATCTTTTTTTAGCTCATTTTTGGGGAACCAACAGAAGGGAAGATCAAGGATTTAAGTCTGTTTAATGTCCCTGTTTCGAAACTGCTCTTAATTATTTGCCAGCTCATTGTGTTTATTGATAAAGCAGCAAACACAACTGTGCCTCTCTGGGTATTCTTCAGGTATTATTTGGTACTGAAATGTATGTATTTTATATCTATATAATATTGTAATATGTATAATATCTTTAAAACTAGCACCCCAAAACACATCATTTGTTAGCATTTTGTATTCAAATAATTGAAAAATATCAAAGGTAATGGAGTTTGACAGTAAAAAAGTGTATGTATTAGCTGAAAACTTGGCATATTCTGACAGTGGGTGTAGTGTGTCCTGGTAAAGGTGCTACTATCTAATAAAAAACCCTAAAAACCTAGTTAAGTCGAGTCATGGATTGGCCTCCTCAGAGCCCAAACCTCAACATTGTTAAAATCATTTTGACAGAGAACAAACCGCCATCATCCAAAGAAGAGTGTTAAATGCATGAAGAACTATTCCTGAACACTGCTTAAAAAAAGTATATAAGAAAGCTTATATACTTATATAAGATAGTCATACTTTCATATTGACTTTCAAGCTTGTTAGAATTGTTCGAAAAAAAGTTTTTGCCTTATTTGCTGCACATTTTGATAGATCCTTGCACCTGTTTCTCATTTTCCTTTTAAAATGAAAAGAAATGAGGAACGGCTCAAGGCTCAGTATTTTCGAATATTGTTCGACCTCAGTTTTATGTATCTTAATGAAAAGATGATAAAGCAACCTGGCCCGATGCACAAAATTCATCTAGCACAGTTCAATTTAGCCCCAATAAGAAGAAAACATCTCATTAAATGAAATACATTAGGTCAGTTTTTCTAAATTAGACAGCACCAGCAGAAGGATGGATCCTTAAATTATAACTGGGTTCCAAATAATTTGGATGACTTATTTTCCAGATGGGGTGTCTACACAATAATAGATTAACATGCATGTGGTGGGAACCCATATCCAGTTAATTTGTAAGCCCCACGCCTCTAAAGAAAATGCCTGAGAGAAGAACATCTCAGTTCACCTGTAGTGTTTACTTTGGTTATTCAAAGATACCCCCACCCCATCCTTGTAGTGGTGCAGATGGAGAAATAAGGGTGATAAAAATCTAAAAGGGGTCTTATCCTTCATGCGCTGGCAGTGCGGCACACCTTATGAGTCAAACTAATACCAGCCACATGGTCATATCATGACCCATGTTTGAAAGCTGGCCTGTTTTAACAGCTTTTAACAGTCCAACAGTCGCTGCTCTCAAGTTTTGAATCTCCCAGATTGGCCTACTCAAGGGTGGAAAAGTAATTTTCCAGCAGTGGATTGTCTTTTCACTTTCTGTTTTGCTTTTACTTAATATTACTTTTGAAGAATCCCAAAGCAGAAAAAATAAAGATTATGATGGACAAAATACCAGCGAATCCCTTGCAGTGTAATACCATTTAATCCAATAACACAAACAATGTGTGACCCCAGACTGACCATGTTGGTTTTCTTTGAACAAAACAAAACAAAAAACCTTTAAAATGGTAACAGTAATAAATATATACTGTAGAGACAACAGCATGAAATCACACAAGGTATGTTACGTTGCTTTATTGCTGCAAAAGTTTAGCTTGAGGAAAACAGACTGTAGAAATGTTGTTTTGTGCCTCTTTATCTCACCTGCAAAGGCGTGCTGTGGATTAGCTGAGCATGGGCCACTGGTGATGTATGCAGTTTGAAGATAGGTTATTACTCTGTGCTAACAAAGTGTTTTTGTCCTAGTGGAAGATGCTAAGGGACTTCTGTAATAAGAAAAATAATTGGTTTACCATCGAGTAAAAATTTTATTAAGATGCTTTTTGTAAAAAGAAAACAAGTTTTAGTATCAGCCACCTTTTATTCTTTTTAGAAGTAAAATAAGCAAGCTTTTATGTGTCTGTTCAGTTTCAGCCACACTGATCACAGCTTTTAGTTTGCAGTTCTCGTTAACTGCAGCTAGATAAAAGGAAAAATGGGTGCTTTGGTAATTAAGCATCTGTGTGGTGATCTTTCCTTTTTCAGACACGATTAAAAGCTCTTGCACCTTTACCTATGGTTTTTTTTCTTTGTTTGTTTTTGTTTTGCTTTTTCAATTGAACACAGCTCATTTGCACATTGGAGGCATACACAGACTCTCTGTGTTGTTTCTCTTTGCCTACAACAATTAAGCTTTAAAGTATTATTATTATTATTACCATACTTAATCATCCAAATAAGCTAATGAAAGAAAATTATAGGCCTCTTTGCTTGTCTGGAGAAATTACATGAAAACAAGCAATACAAAACATTTTAATAAAGTGGCACAAAGGCTATAATAGTTTACCCCAAAGAAACAATTAAACATACTTTGAGTGAAATGGAAAACATGTACATTTTGAAACAGTTATGCTGAGATGCTGTTTTTCTAATCTATTCTGTTCCTGTTCAGTGAATGTGTTGTGAAGGAGCTCTTGATCGACAGGGTCGATCTCTCTCACACACACACACACACACACACACACACACACACACACACACACACACACACACACACACACACACTTTACCATTTTAGTAGTAAAGATTCAGCCAATAGGTGAGGCCAGTGCTTTGCTTTTTTGGGGTTGAAGCTGTTGTCTTTGTTGCAATTTAAATCCCCCCTTTTGTGTAATGGAAACAAGGAAATCATTATTCTTAAAATTGATGGGAGACACGTATAAATATAAAGTTTTTTTGGGGGGGGGGGTATGTTGGAGATGTACGGATTTATGGATGTATGGATATGTTAAAAGATAAAAGCTACACAGTACTAAACTTAAGCTAGTTTGTGATGACCATCCCTAGTTGGGCTTTTTTAACACATACAGAAAACATACCATAGTTAGAAAACAACTGATATCGCATAATTTGTGCACCAGCCAGGATTTTGTAATATTTAATTTAGACATTTGTGACGGCTGGGAGGCTGTTTAATCACTGCTAATGAAATCTAATCTAATCAAAGCTCCCACTTGTAGTTCTGATGAGGATTAGCTTCATTTATGAAGATCCCAACCAAGTAGTCCCCAAAAGTGTTTTTGATTCATAGCATATAAAAAAAAATGTAGGATTTATTGCCAGGATTTTATTGAATTTATGACAGCGTTACAGTTTCCAATATATTCTTTATAACTGCTTGAGTTTGGGGTTTCAGTGGTTCTTCTTATAATCATTGCTATCACAGCGATTAACACAAATAAAACTTGTTAACTTGTACTTACAACTAGCTAATGATGCATCCTGTTTTTCCACAGGTACATGATGCTCATCAATGGAAAAAATGAGGTGTACATGATCGACAGAGACAACGCCGTCTTCCACATATCAAATCTAGAGTTTCCTTTCCGGAAAGAGCCACGTGTCCACCTATCAAATACTCTGTTGGATGGGGTAAGTTATGCTTCTTGTCCAGCATCATCTCCAATTCCAAATTTGCTGTCATCCTGCTCCTGCTGCGTAGTCTTTTTACGAAATTAGAAAAGGCTAATTGACACCAGCTGTCAAACCTGGTGTGAAAGGTGAGCACGTTTCAGTTTGAAACAGCAGACTCCAATTGCACACATCCTGGGGAAAGCACTAATGAAATGTTTCAGTTTTCAGTCTTTGTTCTGCGTTGTGTTTTTGTTGTTGCGCTCTGCTGTGTGCTCAGCAGGGGTCGGTGACTTATCCTTCCACTGTAATGCCAGGCTCTGACTTCCACTAGCGTGTCTGTGCAGCGTGTGTCACGCAGGTCCAAGCTGCACCACTGCAGCAGGTGCACATGTATGAGTCATCATGAAAACATAGGAAACTGCTTGCACGTTCATGTCATCAGTGATTATAAAGCCAGCCAGACTTTGTTTTTGTCTTTCAAATACTGAAGATTACAAATAAGTTGCCTTTCATTCTTTATGTGTTGCTCCTGGCTTTGCTTCGTCAAAGTTTTGAGATTTTATGCAAACACCAGGTTTGCGCTTCCTCTTAGCTTAACAGTTTCTGATTGATGTGGTGAATTTAAGTTCCTCACTCAGGCAGGATGTCTAATTGCAGCGTGTTAAGTGTTCCTTTGAAGAAGCTGTGTGGCTGTGTGTTTAGATTGCTGCAAGGTTTGTTTTGACTCGGGTTTATTAATCTGTTGATGCTTCTGGCTCTTAGCTGATAGAGGCTGTATTTTGCAGTTTATGAGGATCCCTTTAGAACCCAGCTGTGTTGTCTGATATTCTTCATCTTTAGCCCAGAGCCTCTGGTCTTTGTCTTTACATGCTGTTTTGTGTTACAGTTTTAATGAGCTTTACATCAACTTGGGTTCCAATTTTGGATGAATGCACAGTGTAGATTGAATTCCTGGCAGTTTCCTTTGGTCACATTAATGTATTCATCCGCTGCTGTCTGTCTGCGCCATGGTTCAGTGCACCAGATCCATAATGATGGCAGCAGCCTCCTGGAATTACATCATTTCTCCTCTCCAAATCCTCCTTCAGAGCTGTGCATGCCTTGCATTCACACCTTTTCTCCTCTCCACCAATCTAGCTGTGGAAATTTAGTTTTGTTGTCTGGTCCCTGCCCTGTGAGATGTGAAGTAAAATTACGTCAGCCAGCAGGGGGAGTTTTTATTGTAACACACTTCAAGTAGTCATTAGGATGCAGGTACTCAAGCAGAAGTTTCTCATCTTGGGAAAGTGGCTGGTAGATGACAGGTCTATAACAATTTTCCATTGCACTGAAGGCTGCTGTTAAATGTTGAAATGTAAAGAAATTGTTGGCTTTGGGTTCTTTTAAGTCAAATAAATGTTAAAAGAAATGTTTTGACATACTCACTTTTTGCCAATAAAGCGACAAGAATAACACTCACGTTTGTAAAATACCAGTAATGGGCAATTCGCTCAGCTCATCACATAGACCGCTTTTACTGCCAGCAGGGTTGGAAGTGAATATCCATCAAGTTACCAAAGGATGGTAGATGCCATCTACACTGATCTCGGTAACAGAAGCTTCATACTTCATACTGTTGGTATTGTTGATATGGTACTGTTGATATGAGCCTTTCGGCCTCCAAAATACTCATTTTGCGTAATAGCTGTGTCCTTGAGTGATGTCTTACCTGTTACTCGTTTATCTGTCAGGTACATCACTAGAGCACAGTTAGGTGCCTCTATATTTTATGAGGGGCGAGGGGATAAATATAGTTCTCTATACGTAGTGAGTCAGTCTCAAATATTTATCAGCTAAAGTGTAAAACGTTCCACTTCCACGTCATCTTCACTGTTACTGTTGTGCACATCTTTTAAAACTAATCACGTGTTTCTTATGAGTGTCAACCGTCATGACTGCACCTGACCTCGACCTGACAGCCTTGCATAATAAATGTGCAGTGCTATTTCTGCTTCATGTCCTCCTTGACCACACAGACACACCCATGTGCACGTACTTACACACCACACACCTGGCTTGCTATCTTTTTGCACCGCCAAAGGCATCTTCCTCTCTCAACATACATCCTCTAGAGAGTTCCCACACTTTCTACATAGCAGGTTTCAAACAGGAAACTCTTTTATTATGCTGTAATGTTAAGACCTCACGTAATTCAGAACATTTACTTTCTATCCACTTTCTGCATCTTCTCCCCTTTCCTTTGTCGTTTGTCCATCCCCCTTGACCGAATCTTTGTCTTACTCCTTGCAGGAGATGATCATCGACAAGGTGAACGGTCACCCCGTGCCTCGCTATTTGATATATGACATCATCAAATTCAATGTGAGTATGAGAAGGTATCGTCTTTTCTTATGGTTTTTATTGCGGAAGAAGTGCCAGGTCAAGATGTCAGGTAGAATCAACTAAAAGGACATTGTATGCATTCTATTAATGCTGCGGTCCGCCTGCAGCTGCTTCTGCCCTCTGCTTTTTTTACTCTTTATTTAAGGTTCAGCAAAAAGGGTTTCTTATTTTGTGGTCTTAGTCGGTAGCCGGTAGCAGGCTGTATATAATCCAAACGGGGGACTGTATTACGTGAAGAAGCACTGACATGGTTTAGGATTTGCTTATCCCTTATACCTGAAAATTCAAACTCGTGGTTGAGTTCCTTCAGTGCTATAATGCAGCAGGCAGCAGAGCAGTGTTGATCCAGGCTTTGCAGTATTTGCATAGAGATGACAGAGCTTCATCATTCTGCATGCTAAAGGGAAAGCGTGGCTCCGTTTGACCCTGCAACATGTCATGACTAAAGCCTGACCTTAACAACAAAGGTGGGGCTGAACTGCTTTTGACCCATAATTGAATATTAATTAGCAAAGTTTTTTCCTTGTGATTTTTTTTTCTCTTGTGCTTTCAGTTGAAATTGGTTTTGCCAGCTACACTGACCTGTTTTTGATAACCACTTAGACAAATGTTATTAAATATTAACCTTTAACATTGTCAGTACGATGCATTGTGCAGGATTGACCTGATGAGCAGTCCATTATTTGCTTCAGTGTGGCAGTAAGTGCCTGGTGCGTCTGTGTGTTCTTTTATATGTCTAACAGCATGTTTCTCCTGTTAAATTATTATGACCTTTTTCGTGAACTGCCCGGGAACAACACTGCGAGGCTGGTAACTACTTGCACTCTTTCGAACTCTAAATTTAATTTATCCCTTTAACATGTCTGCATATTGCTAATGGTATGCAGATAGTCACAGAGACAAACGAGCCTGCATGTTTACCCTTAGGAGCCCTCTGCTGTCTTCTTTAAAAAGAACTTGATGAATACCTTGGGATAAAGTTGGTGAGGGGGTTACCTCCGCTATTATGTTTCTCTGTCGCCTCCCCTTCTCTATCGATCAGAGGATCACACAGGAAAGCGGCTCGATAGAGGGCTCCAGTGGCGAGGGGAACGTCTGTGTGAGATGTTGTGGAGGTTAGCAGCTCCCCATGACTCCCCACCCCGCTATCAGTAGAGCACTGTATTGATCCTTTCTGGCCTTCTCTATTACCTGGGGTGGGCTGCTCCTTGGTACTGAGGCTTTATTCTGAGATTAAAGGTAGAAATGCAGCAAGGGAGAGAACACAGCACCAGCCTGGCTCATGACCTAATGTGACCCCCTGCTTATATTTAAAGTTGGGTTGCAGCTTAATAGAGGGATGCTTTTGATTTGAGTCTAAGGAGAAGAATGTGCCCTCTCGCCTTGTTGGGTAATTTCAGGGCATCTAAGGAGTCAGTAAAAAGTTTTACTGACATTTTAAAAAAAAACTTTGATTGGAAAAATAGTTGTGCCTGGTTACACTCTGAAAATGACCCTAAGCTAGGGCTAGGGAGTTCTCTTACTTCACTTGTTGTAGATAATTACAAATATTTTTTGTCTTTCTTGAAAGTTGTTGCAGCTTGTCAGTCACTGTCAGCTCCCCCACAGTGGGGGAACAGACAAGACAACAGCATTTACATACGTGCCCCCCAATTTTCTGATTTTTTTTAAATTAATTAATTAATTTTTTTGTTGAAAGCTGTTATTTTGAAATAAAAGCATGGAGGTTTGCAGTTGACATCGCTGCCTATGTGCTGACACTTTGATTGACCTCATTATCTTTTATGCTGCTAAAATAATCTTGCTTTCGGTGCACAAGTAGACAAGATAATTGGCTTAACTTGATAAACGGGTTGAGCAGAAAGGAGTGCTTATAGCATTCACCACAGAGATGCTATCTGTCGAGGCACGGGCAGGTTTTACAGCCGTCAGTTCCATTTACTTCTGCTTGAAAAGTTAATCTGCAGGTACAGTCTGTAGCTATTGAATCTGCTCCATCATTTCTTTCAGATCAGCAGACTGATAACCTGCAGTCTCCTTTTGTGCAGTTACTTAAAAAATATACTGCATTAACATACACCTTACATCTTTATCAGTAATGACTGTTACTTACAGCAGAAAAGATGAAGTACAAGTTGCACAGATTAACACAAGACCCAGAGCTGGGTTAGTGTTGGCCTCTAGCTAGTAAAAGCTGCCATTCGATAATCGTGCCTTCTCAGTTGACCTCACGTGCTATAATTTGCTCATAAATCACATCCATTCTGCAGGGAACACAAGCCCTGGCTGCCTTTATTGAGTGTGGCTTACTCAAACAATGCTAATCCACCAATTCATGTTGTTCTACCGTGTTAAATACAAGTGGATTATGCAGTATATTAAGAAGAGTAGTCATAATTCTGAATATGTTGTAGAAGTACTTATGAAGTACCTTGCAACCCCTTGTTAAACACAGCAATATGCTTAACTCTTTGCTGTATCTCTAGATGCATTTTTTCCCCCTGGTTTTGAACTCTGTCTGAGAAGAAAGCTCATGAGAGCATTGCAGTGACTCATAAAGGAGCGGGAACTGTATGCTTCAGGGACTCTTCTCGTACACTTGGATCTAATGTCGTCATAAAATCTGGCCTAAGACCTGCCAGTCTACAAATTTAGACACCCAATGTACTCCCGAGGCCAAAGGGAGCGACCCCGGCTCTCAGTGATGGAGGTGGATGACAGGAAATACATTTTCCGGAACTGTAGGCTTTTGTGTGTGTTCAAGGTTTAGATCAAATCTGCCCACATCTGTTGAGATGTGGATGTAAAGCCTGAATACTTGCTTCTTTTTATATCAAGTGTTCGCTCATTAATCCGACTGCTTCTAGTCTCAGAAAAATATATAGAGAAAAAAAATAGAGAAAAAGTGTTACTCTTCCTCCTTAAAATCTAACTGATGCACTGTATTAGCAGTAACTGATGTTGCCTGTTAAAATAATAGCTTGCTCTAATATTGCTTTAAAATGTTGTGGGCCTTTTCTTTTTTTATAAAGTAGTGCTGTTGTCAAACAGGATGCCGAACAGTTTTAGTCCAAAACATCCCGAAAGCCTCTGTTTTTGTCACGAATATCCCGAGGGAAGCTTGGCATTAAACTTGCTTTGACATCTCTTATTTTGTCACCGATATATAATGTAATTTATCCCAAATTATCTGCTTTCAACAAGATTTCAAACACTTTCATGTTTTTGCTGTATTTTTTTAGCCTTGCCAACCTCATGCTATTATCCTTTATTTCTCATTATATTGCTCTCTGGTGTTTAAAAGTTAATGTGTATATATAAACTGCTCAAAAAAAATAAAAGAACACCTTTTAATCAGAGTATAGCATTGAGGCGGTTAAACCTCTGGGGTATTGCTCTGTCAGTTAAGTAACAGAGGGGGTTTGTAAATCAGTTTCAGCTACTACCAGGTGCACTAGAGTGGCAACAATGAGTCAACCCTCAAAACAGGAATCTTTTTACAGGTGGAGTCCACTGACAGTTTTCCATCCTCGTCCTTTAGAATAGTTTTTTCACTAGTTTTGCATTTGACTAGGGTCAGTGTCAATACTGGTAGCATGAGGCTATACCTGGACAATCTGCATGGGTTGCATAGGTAGTCCAGCTCCTCCAGGATGATGCATCAATGCGTAACATTGAGAGAAAGTTTGCTCTAGAGTGTGGGGGAGATTCCAGGAGATGTGCAGTTATTCTCGAAGAGGGCAGGGCTTTAGAAGGTGCTTGACGCATCAGCAGAACCGGTATCTCCTTCTTTGTGCAAGGACAGCAGGATGAGCACTGCCAGAGCCCAACAAAATGACCTTCTGCAGCCCACTGGTGTGAATGACCAAACGAATTAGAAATGGACTCCATGAGGGTAGCCTGAGCATCATCCATTATTCCTTTAGGGTCATTCTCAGGCATGGATATAAGGACACAGGGGAAGCACATACTACAAATACCATTTTTGAGCTGCTGCAATGAAATTTTGGCAGAATGGTGTAGACTACCGCATCAGTTTTTCACTGTGATTTTCTTTACATTATCCAGTTCATGTTAGTATAAATGTACAGCATGATTTCTTTTTCCTCCCCCATTGCTAATCTAAACCATGGTTGTTATTGTGACAGCAGTATCAATATGGAGGATATCATAAATGGCATATTTGCATTAATGATATTCTCTGTGACAGATTAACCCCTGGAGTCACAGCCCAAAATGATATTTAGCCCTAGAAATGTTTGGTTAACAGGGTTTTTGTCTGCTGTTTCCCTGTTGAACAGTCGTGGACAGCACATGCCTTGAATCATCCACACTTACATCTTGTTCTGTCCCGATGACACGGCTGACAGATGGTGCCGAATGTGTGGGACATGATACCAGCTGTTGCTCCAGGAGGATGTAGTGCGGTTTTGCAGTCACCCTAAAAGAAAAAGAACTCTTCAAAGAAATGTTTAAACAAGAGTATCTTGAACTTCAATCTGTCTGTGACCTTACTTGAAGTTCCCAAATTGCCCTTATAACATTGTTAAGGCTACATTAAGCAAATTGGAGAGTCTATCACAAGGACACGGCATGACTGGCTTCTCGTTTCTCAAGTTGTTATGGTTAATCTGTTTGCAGACATTTGGCAACTTAAGCATCCTGCAGACACAGATCAGCATGGGCATCCTAATAAAGTTGCATCCTGATGAATGCAAAGCCAATATTCACTTTATTTCCATTTTTTTTTTAAATTTAGTTTCCTGTTCTTAGCTGACAACAGTGACATCTGTAGCACCTGTAGCCTTCTGCTGCCACAGCTCATCTGCTTCATGCTTGGATGCGTTGTGTGTTCAGAGATGCTTTTCTGCATACCTTGTTTTTATCGAATGTTTTTTTTTCTCTATGCTTTTGTGTCAGCTTAAAGCAGTCTGACCTTTCTCCTCTGACCTCTGACATCAACAGTGTATATTTTCTCTTTTTCAGAGCATTCTTTGTCAATCCTAAATATGGTTGTGTGTAAAAAATAAATAAATAAATAATAATCCCAGCAGATCAGCAGTTTCTAAAATAATTAGAACACCAACAATCATGCCACATTCAAAGTCTATTAAACCATTCACTCTGTTGTCTTGATCATGTCTACATGCTTAAATGCATTGAGTTGCTGCTATGTGATTGGCTGATTAGGTATTTGTTTTGATCATGAGCCATACCTAATAAAGTGGCCAATAAGTCTACGTACCATTAAGTGGGTCAGATTTTACCTGTATTTCTAAAGGCATACACATCATAGTGTAAGTGTGTGTGTGTGTGTTTATTAATATATTAATATTATTAATAAATATTAATAATATGCCCGTTCCGGTAATTAGCTCTCTGAAATGCTCTCCTCTGTTTTCTCCTATTTTCCACCCTGTGAGTTTTTTTTTTTTTCTTCTTCTCAACTTGGTTGCCTTCATTCACTTTACTCCCTTTCCTTTTCTGTGCACCACCATGAGTCAGAGTGCTAAGGAAAGTCATTTAGTGCTGCTGCACGTGTATTAAACACACTCACTTTTACTACCAATCTGTCACCCATGGAAGCCAATAAAATATTTTGCCATATCAATTTTGTCTCTCTTGTAGCTGTATGTAATCTATGCAGCGTAGATAATTCCAAATCGTCTTTCCAAAGTGCCTGTTTGAAAAGCTATACTTTTCAAGAGGGCTCTGATCTTCTTTTCTGTTTTGCTGAAAATCCGTGTGACTCACAAAATAGCACACTCTAGTAATGCGTCTAATCATAGCTAATTCTTTGTCATTCACTGTCTCGTCCTTTTATTCAGAAATCTTTTCCTCTGCCATTTCCAATAATTCCTTAGAAAGCTGTTGAGAAGAGAAGTGGCCTTTACCAAACACTTCGAGTAGAATACAAATGCTTAGGTCTTAAGCCTTTGGGCCTCTCGATACACATGAGAGAATATTGATCCATCCTGCTGGTGTAAGAGCTGTAAAAATTGCGAATGTTTCGATGAATTGTTTTGATAAATCGATGTTCTTTGTCTAAGAAACTAAAACCTCATGAAATGGTCCAATACTTGAATAATTGCTGCTTAAAAACTGGCTTTGCATTAGGCTGTACAGTAGACCTGTAACAGTCAGTTCATCGATTTGTATATTTATTTATTTATTTTTCATTCATGTTCAAAAACTTTTGCCAGTTTCAGTAGAAAAAGTGGCTGTTGGAACATTTCTTTTACCCATTTTTTTCCTTGTCTTAGATTGCCATCATTTTAGAAAAATGTGTTAAACTTGTTGGCAATCATCCTTTGCCAAAACTAATTATCTAATTAACAAAACATAAATGCTTTTAATGTAGTAAAGATCATCTACAGTAAATTAATAATTACTATCATGGGCTTTAAGATTGTTTATTTAAGCCCTACAAAGGAAAGATTATTGTATTTTCAATAAGCAGATAGAATGATGTTTGGAACAACATGCTGCTGTTATCGGTGCCAAACACATTTTTAAATTCAATTCCATTATTCTTTTTATTTAGTGGCTGTACCAGAGCCAGTGATTAGCATAGAGAATACTGTTGTGTAACTGCTCGGTTAAAAACAAGTCTATCTTGCCAAAGTATGTAGTTTTCTGGCAAATCATAAAGTGGTTTGAAAAAGGATTGTCTGCTTCGTCTTTTCTTTCTTTTATAATAAATGTCAATTTTAACAGTCAAGGAGGTGTTTGGGTTAGAAATATTTTTGTGCTTATCACAGCCGGGTAATTTAAAAAAAAAAAAAAAAGCTTTCTGTGATTTATGATGTGTTTTGGCACCAAATAAATTGCAGCTCAGTTGGAGTTTGAGCTCATTTTTTTCAATTAAATGTCAAATTGTTGCCACGTATTTGGTTCATGATCATCTGGCAGATTTTCATCACTAACGTCAGCAGTTTTGATAAAAGTGAAGTCTGTGAGTCGTTGTTTTTAATTGCTTTGTCGGCCGAGCAGTAGAAAATATGTGGCGGTAACGAGCCGTATCAGGCTGTTTTCATCTCAAACTCCTCGGCACCATTTAACACTTTTACATTTTCCACCTGAGCTTTATTATTTATAACCCGGGACAGGAACAAGCTTTGCTGTACTTTTTCCTGTCAAAGTCACAGTGGACCAGCAGATGGTTGTGGCGGAACCTTTGTGGCCCCCGTCTGTGTAAACGAAAGTAGTGGCTCAGGTTGAAATGCTTGTCTATGTGGAATAATAGTGATTGACCAACATTGTGGAGAAACTGTTGTCATGGTGACAAAGAAAAGCTGATTTAGCTGTGCAGTATACTTTTTTGGGACGAGTTCAGCTGATGTTAAAGTAACCTTTTCACAGGTTACCATATATAAAAGTATTGGGCCACACCTCTTAATGATTGAAATTAGGTGATTTCTCGCCCATTACCACAGCTGTATAAAATCAAGCACCTAGCCATGCAGCCTGCCTTTATAAACATTTGTGAGTGATAGTGAGTGATTTTTCTGTGGTAGGTCGAGGGGAATTTTAATGTTTCAGCTTACCAAGAAATTTTCTGGGAACCGTTTGGGAATGTAATTTTCTGTCCATAAACTCATGGTTGCATGAGTTTTGGTGTTTACTGGCACACACAGACTCCTGACTTGAACTCCATCAAACACTTTTGGGATGAACTAGAGCAAAGATTGTATTCCAGGCCAGCTCATTCAACATCAGTGGTCTGACCGTACATACACTCTTCTGGATGAATGGGCAAAAATTCCCACAGACACATTTCAAACTCTTGTAGAGAGCCTTCCCAGAAGAGTGGAACCTGTTATAGCTGCAAAGGACGGGAGCAACTCCATCATTATGCCAATGAATTTAAACACTCAATATTGGTCAAATATTGGCGAGATATGTAATTGCATTTACACATTAATGGAGTATTGTTTTGTGGTCTAATGTCTGATTGAATATACCTAGCAGTTTGTTTGCAGTTGACTGGGTCATCATGAAAAAAGTCCCTCGTCCTATTTTCATCAGTCTGTTCATTCTGAGGAAAGGATTCCAAGAAGCACCTCAAAGTGTACTTTATGCTACTGTCACACTAATTGTAAAGTTCTTTTTGTTCCCCTTTTGAAAATGCCTGCCTTGTTCAGATGTACAAAAGTCCTAGTCCTCAACCCCACGAAAAGTAAAATTACCAGTGTTGCCATGGTAACGAAACTGGCAGTTCAGTAATCTTGACATATCTGTAATATGTTTTCACAAAAGAAATGCATTTTAAAATGTATGCGCTAATCTAGCCTTGGAACAACTGCAAAGTTAAATCCAAGTCCAAATAAATACTGCCGTATTTGTCGCATTCGTATAGATGTTAATTGTTCTTGTTTGTGAATAGCCAAGCATAGAATAACCTGTGAAGGTTTGCATGAGGGTAGAGTTGAATAACTGATTTTGTTTTGTGTTTCAGGGACAGCCTGTTGGCCAGTGTGATTTCAATATCCGGCTGTTATGCATAGAAAAGGAAATAATTTCTCCCAGGAACGAAAAGATGAAGACTGGACAGATTGACAAGACCAAGGAGCCCTACAGTGTCCGACAAAAGCCCTTCTATGACATTCATGCTTCACGCAAGGTATTGTAATCAACGGTGCTCTTTTCCCTTTCCAGTCCATTTCCCTCTCCATTTCTTACACAGATGGCACCCAGTTGAAGCAAAATCCAGCTTTTCAAACAAAGAAACACAGACGACCCAAATTCCTCACATATTGTTTCCTAAAATGAATTTGTTGAGCTAGTTGTGTCCCAGTTATATCCCTAGACGTTGTTTTCCAGGGCAACAGTAATTCATGAGCAAATTGGTCTGAGCTGGTGGGGGCAGACCAAGAGCAGCTGAAACACATCAATACACCAACTTCTTATAGCAAGCCCAGTCTCATAGAAGGAAGCAGGCGCCCTCTTGAGGTTGGGCCTAAGGGAGGGAACTCACAGCTACCTAGGCTGGGATGGATCATAATAGGTCTCAGGTGTGTGGTAGCTGTAAGCAACACCAGCAGCAACACTGCTGGTGTTGCAAACTCTGACTAGGAGGAAAAAACGAAACTTCACTTTATAACATTTTGGAGTGGTCGTCTCCTAGCATTGCTTTAATTAGCACATTAATACCATGAATAAACATAAAATACATTTCTATGTTTACTCAGATATATTTACTGTCTATTTTGGGTGATGTTTTTATGCTTTTGTCCTGTCGTACATCTTAATGGCCCAGGTTAGAGTACTGTGCTGTTCATAGGCTGCAAATGGCAGTGACTTTATTTCTCTCAAAAGATGTTAAGCCTCTCTCAAAGGCCTACTCTTGTACCCTACAATCAGGTCTGTGGGAGGTCAGAGCACAATTAGTTTCATGTTTTGCTCGGACAAGGATCAGTTGGGAATGTTGGCACTCCATATTCGGCGACGATCAAAGTGTTTGGAGGGGGTGAAGTTTTTGACATTTCTTCTGCTTTTTCCACTTCTTCTTCTGCCAACATTGATATCTTGGTGTTTTTCTGCTTTTGTGCAAAATTCCTAGTATGAATGGTTGCGTTACCTCTGGTCTAACCCTTTGCTATCGTCTTTTCTAAGACACTTTGTAAGGCATAACCTCTGCGAGCTTTGGGGTTCATGCTGATCGAGATTTTCTCGAAATGAAGTCAGAGCTGTCTGGTTTCTGACTGCTCTATTGTGTTTTTTCACTGGCCATCTGCTCCCCATACAGGCATATCTCTGTTGTATGGGACATTAAGAGGGAGAAGCTGGAATCTGTCTCATTAATTCATAGCAGCACAACTATCTACTTCATGGCATATCAACCAGAAATTCCATTTTGGGGATATTTCAGTCACAGGCTGGAGTTGAATGATAGCTTTTGTCTGTTGCTAGGCTCCTGTTTTTTATCTCGCACACTTACACATTCATGTCGCCATTTCCCCACCAATTGGGAACATTTATTCTTTTTGCTTCCTCCACTTTTCCAATTATCTTACAAAGAACCCTTTTAGTTTTACAGAATTTGTCCATCGGGGCAACCAGATAATATATTTTTGGAATTTCCCTCTTATGAGGATTGAGTGGACTTGGCTGACAGTAGCCAATAATTCTGATCTTGCTCTACAATTAATTGTATTCATGGCATGTTTAATTTAGTTTGATGTGATGCACACTGCTTCTTCATTAGTTGAAGAAAAACTGTGGCCAAATTAGATTTTCTTACATGAATCTGATATAAATCAGGCCCTTCAATTACAATTATCATAAATTACAAAGCTTGTGAAAAGAAATTGTGTGTAATTTGTTTTTTCATCATTGAATACAGCAAAATAAAATATCGAATTATAATTTTAAATATCTTCATAAACTAATAGTATTCGTTTTCGGGTTTTTAAAAATTGTGATATAAATTTTTTTAAATTGAAATTCAGTCACGGCTAATATTTATTGTGATATTGCTCGACAGACTGTGTAGGCCTGCCAAAACTAAATGTGAAGCAGCTGCGATAAGTTTTAATGGGGGGAATTAGATGTTATTGTCTTGAAACTAAAATGAGATGTGTTTATAAGGTTTTTCTGGGTATAAATGCTAGCAGTTGGTCATTTTTGCTTGTTGCTAGACGTCATGACGATATCATAATATTTAATACAATATATATACCTTCAGTTGCCCAAGATGTAAATATCTGCCAAGTTATGCTGCTAAGCTCATGACTGTGTTGAAGGAGTTGCCAGACAGACAAAGAGCTAGTGTATTATAGTAATATGCATTTTTATTTACATGTATTTTATATACAAGTACCCATGTTGTCAAACTCCAGTTACACCCACTGTAATAATCACCTGCAGGGAGATGGGAAAAGTTGCAGTGTCTAATATTGCTCTAACCTTAAATTCCTGCACTTAACTGTAGCTCTTTGTTTAAATGCTGCAGTTTTTTCCTGGTTGTTATGATGAAATCTTTAACTAACTGTCAAATATGCTCTTATCTCAACTTACTAATAAATGTTCACAAGTAAATTAGTTTGTTCTGTGCACTTGTACAATATTCTAAATATCATTTTGGGATGGCTGATGTTTCACAATAAAAACAAAAATGCACATTATTCTCAATACATTAAAGCAATTCTCTGGTAATTGGACTGAGAATGTATTCGGCAGAAATCTCTATATTCCCTTCGTGGCATTAGACATAAAGTCAAGACTGGAATTTCTGGTCATTTTCTTGCTTGCAATTTCCACAGAGGATCAGTTTACAAGGTAGAAATTCATATTCCCTCCTGGATTACAGAAAAGAGTGTTACAGTCTCAGCCCACTGGAAGCTGGCAAGTTTCCCTTAAGAGTGAACTAATCATAAAACTCAAGTCTAAGTTTTATTAACTTTTTGGTGTGTGACAGAACTTTTTCAAACAGGTGGTTTTTGACCTTGATGATGAACTCTTAAAAAATTAGAGCTTATTAGTCCTGAAACCTAGCAAAAATTTGGTGGTTATTTTTGGCAGGTATGGGCGTCAACAGAAGGTATTGTGTGGTTGAGCACCAATCAGAAATATATATCCACACATGCACAGTGCTCGGAAGAAGAACAAGAACAATACTAGTAACACAGTGTCTAAAGACACAACTTAACTTGTCTCTTTGCCAAGCTGTCTATTATGTCTAGTTACAGTCCGGGTTCATTCCTTAAAGATGTTTTTTCTTTTTTTTTTTTGTTATGCCTGAATGGTTCATAGGTCAGTTTTAAGGGGCTTAACAAACAACTACAACAAAAAGACAAACAGCCAATGTCCAAAGAAAGGCTTCGAAAAACCCTCAGAAAGCCTGTTGCTGAAAATTCAATAATAAAAAAAGTGTAGAAGAATTCAAGAAAATTATTTCATTTTTTTTAAGCTACTAAAATCCATGTTTTTAGTAGGCAAAAGAATGCAGAATTTGTTTTATTTTAATGAATAACATGAAAATGAGTTGCTGTTGTGAGCACATGAGCAGATGTCTTCTGGTGGAAAGGTCTGTCTGTGAGGGGAAGAAAGAGAAACAAGTTACATCTGTTCAACTCAATTAATTCCTCTTTAAAGTAGGAATACATTTAAACGGGCTTTTCTTCTTTAAATTTCTGTTTTTTAATTCATTTTTTAAAAAGCAATCATGCAGTGAGGCCTTTTGTAAAGCGTGCAGTAATTAAATGTGGTTCAAGGTGTATTCAGATTCAATTAAGTCACAGTTTAGTAACCTTAACATTAAAAAAGGATATTAGAAGGTCTAGGTTTGGCTGTGCCCTTTTTATAGAGTTTCTAATATCTCACCGTCATGTATCATATTTTAGGCCTAAGATGAATAAAGATCCCCTACAAAATACTAGAGGTGGGAATCACCATACATCCCACGATACGATATTATCACAATACTTAACGCACGATACGATATTATTGCAATTTTTAAAAAATATTTTGCGACATTCAGATTCTGTACATAAAGGTAAACTTTATCAATATTCATTTTATCTAATATCAAAGTCTCACACTCAGTCTTTCTCTCATTTTAGTTTTATTGTTGACAAACTGGACGGTTTGTATTACAGTCTAGTCCAACTTAACTGAATGCAACCATCTGGTACAATTATAGCTATTCTGAACTATGCAATTTGAAAACTATGCAGCCCATTCAGCAACTGAAGAATTTGAAAGTAAATTAAAACAAAATATAATTTTACATTAAATAAAAAAGTTTTAAACTTAATTAAAATAAAACATGTCTTAAATTAAAATAAGTAAACGGTCATGTTTATTGCTGCCAAAAAAAAAGTTAAACACATTTGGACAGTGAAGGAATGTCAGGATTCTTGCTCAGAAAAAGGATCAACATGCTCTGAAGTCAGAGTTCCAGTCCACAAAAACCTTTTTTGTAACAAAATATCGATTTCTGCTGTCCCTGTATCGATGCATTATTAGCAAACAAAATATCACGATACTACACAGTATCGATTTTTTTCCTCACCCCTACAAAATACTGATATCTCCAACACAGCTAGCATCTTCTCCCTGGAAACTAGAAAGTCATGAAATGGGGAAAGAAGAACCAACTTTCTTAGCTGAACACAATGTCATCTTGAAACACCTTTTTTTTTTTTCTAACAGATTGAATTTGGATAGAGACCTGAAAAATGGTTATCTGGATACTTTTTTTTTGTGCGATTGCAATCTTTTCACAGAGCACGAACCTAATCACACTGGGCGAGATTAAGGTTTAGAGTAGCATGCTGAATATAAAAAAAGCAATGAAATCGACTTCCCTTTAAAATGTAAGTAGAAAAGTGAAATAGATTTTAGGGCAAATGCTCTATAAAATCACTAGGGGTAGATTTTGAATGAAGGCAGTTTTGTTTGGTTACTTTTTGTTTGTGTGCTGCTGTGATGGCTGCTTTTCTCCTGCAGTTTCCTGATGACAAAATAAGTTGAAAAGTTGGACCGAAAGTATTCAGAATAGTCGCTTAGAATATCTGTTAGTTTGTGTGCAGTTCATGTTGTCCAATTGGCCCGAATAGTTTCCCTTGTTGGCAACATTGTGCTTTGCTTTAGATTTCACTGGTATTCCTATTAAATGGTCAGTGAGTATAAATTAGTAGTGCACTGATTGTCAGCAGTTGGTGACATATGGCCTTGAGGCTGCCTACACCTGATAAGCAGCTGCAGAATCTGTGCTGAGAGTTTAACCTAACATCATTTGAGTTGTCTGCTTTATACTTTAGGCTGTGAAAAAGGCGAACTGAAACGTGTGCATGTTTTAAATTAGACCAGGAATTTATCTCTGCAAAGCCAGAAGGAGACGGAGTTTCTACGTAAGGTTTTAACTAAATGGAAGCACTTTCAAAATTCAGTTGGAAAAAGTTAATCCCCGATGGTAGTGCTGCAGATGTGCGAGACTGAAGCAAGCTACACCAACATTTCTCTTGTTAAATAAAACTAGTTCATGGCCAGAAGGGCAAAGTTACACTTTCAGATGGCCGATGGCCAAAATGTGATGAGAAGCCTTTTTATTCTTTCCCGGCTCCCGTTCCTCAGTATTAATGGTTCTTGATTTCATGTAAACGTCCTCCCTTCATGGTGCTCTTGTTGCATTTCCCTGACTCATGAGTCAGAGTTCATGTTTGTCAGTCGGAGCAGGTATACTGTGGTGGGGCCGGAGGAAAGTAACGCCTCCGGAACAGCATGTCTCATTAGCTGAAGGCTGTCAGTCGGCTTTTCTGTTGCTCCCTGACCTCACACCTCTGTCAGTCGAGTCTCCAGCTGTTGGTGCTGAAGAAGCAAGCACTCAGGTTTCCATCTTTTTTTACCTCCTTCATGTGGGTGTTTTAACTTGGTTTAAAAAAAAAAACCCAACACAAACACGCTTTAATCACAGCTTAATATAAAGGTCCTCTGTGGTGATCTACCCAACATACTGGATAATGGGCAAGCTAGTAAGATCAAATCTACATTATTGACCTTCATATCTACAAGATTTATTCATCCTAATTAAGGCCAGAAAATTATCTAATTTGAGGCTGGGGGAACTCTAACGGCTCAGCTGCATGTCCCACCTACTTTATGAAATGCACTGCAAAAAAAGGAAGGAAAAAGTGTCAGCCTGCACCTAAGGCCATGGTAATACATCCTCCACGGTTAGGTTCAAGAACAAGCTGCACTTCATAACCTACGTCCTCACTCTCTCTCTTGCTGCTGTGCCTGCTGCTGCACCCACTCATAGAGGGAAACATGTTGACTGTTGTATAAGGGCTTATGCTGCGTGGAAGAACACACAACATGGACTGGATGACTAATGTTTGTTTACCTCAGTTGCTTTGAGATTTTTTAGTTTTCTTCAAAGCCTCCAAGACATTATGCAAGAGCTGATGATGCATGGCATATCTATACAGTAAAGGTCGGATTCACTAACGGGAAAGCAGCTAAATATGTAGCAAAATCAAGTGAGGCAGCTTCTTTTATTTGTTCTGCTTGCCTGCTCTCCTTCCTCCTTTCAGGCTCAGGGCGGATGACGAAACACGTGTCCTCTGGGTCAGGTCAGCAGGTGTTCTTGCGTTTCGCTACTCTGCTTTTAGGCTGCTGGTTTCTTCTTCTTTTTAAACCATGGTCATTTCAGGGTGTCCTTGTCCCCATCCATCCTAATAAAAAGCCAGCAGCACAACTTCTATTATGTTAAACTGATTTTTTTTTTTAAATAGAATTTTTAATCATTTCTGTGCTGTGAATTTTAAAGTCAAAATTGTGTTATTATTATTTTTTAATTTGTACAAGGACATAAAAACCTGAGTTATACTGCAGCTATTGCATTATTTCGTTTTACAAAAGAGGAAAAAATGTTTTTGAACATAACCATGGAAACAGCATCTAAGCTTCAAGCTCCAAGTTGACATTTCCCATGGCAGCTGCTGGCTGGCTTGAACCTGAAAGGTGAAATTATTACAGACACACTATAAATTCCTGTGAGGCCCTATGGACTACAAAATGTCACACTGTGTATCTGTATAGAGAATGTTTTTCACCCTCTTTCCAAAACACGATCCTATTAAATGCATCTGTTTCAGAAGAAGGACCTACATAAAGGTAAATATCAATAAAGTCTTGTTTAAATTGCTTATGTAATACATGAGTGATAATCAACAGGAGATGAGAAGCAGCCAATAGACGGTGCCTGTTCATTTAAAACTCTCACACGTGTACCCGTCTGTTTTGAAATGCCTCCATAACGTGTTTCAGACTAACTAAAAGAAACTGCCCCAAATACATTATTACTACTCACCTGTGTTTGATATGTATACAACATATGTGTTATATGTATGCAAACTGCCACATAAAATTTTTATGAACTTAAAAAAAAATATAGACATATTGTCTTCATGTAGGTAATCAACCAGAGAAATTTCGTGGTAATTTCTAGTAATTCAGGCCTTTGGAAGTTTCCTGGGAATATCATGCATCATTAGTTTTTACCAAGTTCACTCTCATCCCTTATAGAGGCATTTTTACAGGTCTCTGTTACAGAGTTTTTGCAGACACATTTTGAGTGTGGTGCATTCTCATACTTTGTAATTTTCCAGCAGCAAAATATACATTATTTAGTATAAGGTTAGTACTGCTACATTTGTTAGTATTAAAAGGTTGAATTGTATCCATTCTGTTTATGCATATACATTTTCTCCACAGCCCAATTACATATAGAAAGCAAGTGCAGTTGTTTTTCCTAAACAAGAAGGGTAGTCTAAAATATTTATGCTCCAGCGTGAAGCAAGAAATTTACTCAATTAATGATCCAATTAGTAAACAGAAGAAAAGGTCATCTGCAAATATTTTAATTGATTAGAATAGTTTCATTTTATCTGACAAGTAAGCCTCCCTTTTTCTTTTAGACTTTTAGTTGTCTAGTCATTGGACAAACACACAAATGGAATGACTTTTTGGTTAACGAGGATTATTTGCCAGTGTGAGCTGTATGCCTGATTGTTAGGGACATACGAGATGTGCCATTACCAATGGCCTGGGTTTGATTGTCTCTAGTCTACACACTCAACTGTCAAATAAAGTGAGCAGTTACTTAAATCAACCTTTTTCTGCTAAAAGTTAGTTGTTGTTTTTTAATGCTTTGGAGTATGCCTTTGCTATTCAAGGTTTTTGTTTAATATCAAAGTTTAAGGTCAGTAATAGTATAACCACATCTAAATCCTGACATGTAACTCCTTTAAACTCTTCTACACAAAGTCCGATCTTTTACCTTTCAGATATGCAGCCAACTCCAAAACCATCACACTCTCTTCTCTTACTGACAGCACAGCATGCTATCGGAGCCCAGTAAAAGGCTGCCTCCTGGTCATTGCCTTTTCACACTGACACTCTGTCTGCTGTCTGTATGAATGTGTCTGAGTATGTGGGCTGTGTTCAGCACTGCTGTGCGTTTGCAGTAGTCAGTTTATCTTTCCTGTCTTGGAGGCAGACCGGTAATGCGTCTAACTGGCAGTGGTGTAGCTTCAGCACAGACTTGGACTGGCTAAAGTCCCATCTCTTTCCTATGATCACTTAATTAATGCCCAAAATATTGATATTGCTCAAATATTGTCATTTTTACTGTCTCTTTGCAAAGGTTTCCACTGCTTGTACCAACTTGTAATTTTGGTTGGTTTTTTTTGGTTGTAACCAAGTCTTTAGACCCACTCCATACCCTTTTACCTCTTGACCAGTCATTGATCAATATGCAAGTATTGCATTACCTAACCATCAACAATACCTGGTGGCTTTTTTTTTAATAATGACTCACAGAGTTTGCTTAATTAGTTATCTATATTTTACAGATGTCCTCACAAAGAAAGCCCAGTAAATACAGTTACCTATATCTCTAAAATAGAATTCAGTCCAATGCAGAAATAACACTATCAGAGAGGTGTTAATGAAGCTCTGCGTTAATAGTTCTTTAGTCAATAGGGTTACTGAACCAGACTTAATATTATTCATTATTATGCTGAAAGTTTTTCATGATCTTGTAAAAACTTTTTCCAATTTTGTGGCTAGAAATGTTGGACCATGTCCATCAGTCATCAAGACACCTGTCCGGTTAAACCAAATTCCCCTCATAACACATTTTAATTTCACGCTGCGCCCTTGTGATTTTTCATCATCTTTGGCCTCTTCTAGTTTAATCGTCTAAGTGTTAATAATTTAGTTTTTTTTTTGGAAGTGTCAAATCAAATACAATCAATTTTATTTTTTTAAAGACACTGACATTTTCAAGACTGGATAACCATGTTTAACTCCAGGCCAGCCAGTGGTTTAGCTGCCTTGCACACTCTGATGTGGGCTTTTCATCTAATAGGCAACTGCACACAGCCTTTATAGAACCATTCACATTAGGGTTGAAAGGTTCCTCCAGCAACAGCCCCACAGTATGACTGGAATATCAATCCATCCTTTCCACCTTTGATTCAGCCCCCGCACCTAGACCTCCTTAGAGTAAAGAGGATGAGCAGGCTGCAGGAAAATACAAAGGCTTTAGGAAACGAAAGTGCTTAATAACAGTCCAGCTGTGGTGAGGAAGAGATTGTTATATTGCACAAAAAATAAGCCAGTGTTACTTTAATAAGAATGAGCTGCATTATCCTGAATGCTTTGATAATTTCTATAAAAACACACCATAAGATGCATTTTGCATACATTATCCTATTTCTACTCTTTATAAAATGTCACTGTAGATATTCTTCGTTACTTCATTACAAACATTCTGGGACAGATTCCTTATAAATATTTTCACACGTAGCTCTGTTTGGTCACTTGCAACTTTCGCAGTGGAAACATCAATTCATTTGTTTGTTTGTTTTTAGAAATTGAATAGTAAGAGTTCAGTACACCTTTAATGCCTCCTGGTTTATTTCATCTTGGTAGGACTGCACGGCATTTTGACTTTTAGTAGAAATGCACAGAAAATGTTTCTACCTTTTGTCAGTTTCATTTTACTTGGTATTTCACACAAGCATTTGCAGTTCAGCCTAATACAGTCTGTCATTCTTAACCACATGGGGATGGGTCATTCAAAGTCATCTTCTAGATCACAGCTGTAATTTTGACCAATGGGATATTTTGTGGAAGCAGCAGAAAAGCAAAAAATGGTGCAGATTGGATAAGACAACTGGATTAAATAAGAGTAAACTGTTAAAATCTTTACCACAGTAGTGATTCCAGGTTTTTTAGACCAAAAAATCCCCAAAGAAAAGCAATTTCACAACTTTTACGAAGGCTTCATTTTCAGTTTGTTTTTGAAGGTGAATCTGACTTTACTGCAGTTAAATGGATGAGAAATTATGGCGACACAGGTCGAAACGGTCCGATATCAAACTCCAAATGTATTTGATAAATTTGTTTGTTCTTCTCGGTTGACTGGTGGCATTTGCACATTAATTTCTCTGTCACTGTCATTTTTCTCCTTGTGCATCAAGTCATCAGAGCGTCAGGGCCATTACCTAGCTGGCTGTCAACAGCTGTCACTAGAGCTAAAATGATCAGTAGATCGAAACAAAAGCGATCTGCAACACTTACAGTATCCGCATTCCCAAAGGGCAAATGCCCAGTAGTCTTTTGGTGTATTTTCCCTCCTAAAATCAGCTGCTTTTATTTTTTATGTATCATGAGGTAGTGAGTATCTCTAAACGCTTTGGAGTGTTGGTCAAAGCAAACAACTTATCTGAAATTATAAAAAACGTATAATTTATGTGTATACTTTTCACAACAAATTATTATTAAGTTATTCATGAAAAATATTAGTTGAATTTCAGTTCTGGTGAACTGAAATGAGCTCACTGACATAATCTCTGTGCTCCCAAAAACATTCTAGTCCATCAAGGCATTGACAGAGGACCTGCGTGGTGTTCTGTGTGGTTTTACACTGGGATATTTGCAGTGTATCCTTTAGATGCCTTGGGCTTCAGGGTGAGGCCTCCTGCTTGTTCCTGCTTAAGGCTCATTGTTGTGTTTCTCAGCTCGTACCTGAGCCATTTTTGAGGTGTGGTAGGGCCTAATGTCCTGCTGCGGCATGTTGTTGCTCTCTGGCAGTGTCATAGTCACGGTTGGTCTGCCAGGACTGAAGGATTCTCAGCAAAGCATTGCATTCTTCACCAGAGAGCAGTGTTATTCTCTTCACCTGGGAGTGGTTTTACTGTTTCGGCTGGTGAGTGTATAGCTTCCAATAAATATCTATGTTCTGACCATTATGGCATTTTTATTTTATTTTATTTTATTTTATTTTATTTTATTTTACTGAATCTGTATATATTCAGATAACCTGAAATGACTTTCTCCTGTGTCCTTTGCTTATATAAAATATGCCTTTTACTCTGTTGAAGACGAATCACAGTAAGAAAAAGAGGGAAGCAGAGTAGCATACTTCATGTCATTTCAATCCTATCAGTATTTGCTGGATATCATTCATCACTGTGTCCCTTTGTGAAATGAGCTCGAACATGAAACACTGGTGAAGAAATTGGTCTGACTTCCATCACTCTGTCATTCAGTCTCTCTCAACCTGAGAAAAAGTGCTCTGTATATTACTGATTTATCTCCCCGAGCGTCTTCGTTGTCCTGTCTCTGCCGTGGAGTCTACGATAAAGTCCTGATCTCTTAATGGGGCTTTGCTATTCACCTTAACCTACTTGTCCCAGGCTCAGCTCTGTGTTTCCTTCCTAAAGAGGTTTAACCATAAAAGCAGGGTCGCTGCCCCCTCTCTGCATTATCACTCCAAGGAACTTCCTTACTGTAGGAGTACGTGTGAGTGGAAGTCTTCTTTTCTGCTCATCACTCCATCCAGGGTTCACTGTGCTTGCCGAAGGTGGTGGGTGGGTGTGCTAAGATGGCAAGAGAACTGAAATGGAACTCCCAGATCTTACCGCCTACGTGCCGTTCCTTCATAAAGACACCATTTCTTTTTAGTCTGGCTACCTGCCTTCTCCATGTCAGCATGGTTGTCAAGCTTTGTGTGATCTGCTGTGACTCATTCATCATTCTGGAGAGCACTGATGTTGCTCCACTTTCTTTGCAGATATGGCAGGGAGTGAACACTTTGCCGTTGCTTTAGATAAATGCATCTGCGCCCCTCTAAGGCTAATGACTTCTCTTACTTTCCTGGAACACATCGTCTGAAAAACGAAAAAGTATTTTGTGGAACTCCTCTAGTGGTATAATAGACATGCTATTTGAATGCAAATTCATCATCTTTGAAGAAGAACTGAATGCTGCTACACGCTTTATGCTGCAAATGACCCAAGGATCACACTATTTTCCATAGCATCCATATCACTGAGATCACCATTTCAGCAAAGGTGATGAGTTATTGTGTAAATCAAGTGGTATAACAGCAGGACAGAGATCAGTGGATGAACACAAGAATAGATAACCGCAAGAGGAGAATATTGATAATAGTCACACTCTCTAGTCCTGCCGTGCTGGTAAAATTTCATAGAAGCTGTCAGATTTTTTTTTTTATGCTACCAAATGGATAAACTTGACCACAAGTAGTGCAATGGAATGTTTTGAGGTTTTTTTTTCCATGAGTGGGTCCCCTTTTCATTTTTACTGTGCACACAAGTGTGTGAAAGCAGGTTTTTGCTTCGAGCTTTACATACTCCACTGTCCTAACTGCTGGTTGCAGCACTGTGGAAAGAATCGTAGCAATATGTGAGCAGTAGAGGTAAAAAAAAATAAATAAATACAAAAATAAAACTGGCTTTGCAGATGTTCAGTGGAAAAAGAAGCACCTCAAGGACAAACACTAATTATAAAGCATAATGTTATTTTAACCTTTAACTTCTAATAACAAGGCTGTCAGAATGTTTTGGCACCATGAATATTTTTTCTTTCAGTAAATAAAAGGTGATGAAAGTCTTTATTTAAAAATTACAGGAAAAAATAGTGCCATGCATGTGGTATAACAGGTAATTTCTATATTTGTGTCTTAATATCAGTATCTTTGTATCCCCATTTCTTTTTAAAAATGCAATAAGTGAATAAGTGTCCGTCTTCACAGCAGATTTTTTCTGATGTATTGTACAGCAGAATCTGCTCTCTTCAAAGAGAATTTTTGTGGCAGAGTATATCATCATAGATCACAGAGCAGCTCAATCTGTTGGTCTAATGCTGGACAAAATACTCAGGTCAGCGGGACCTTAACAGGAGAGACTGTCTATATAAGAATTCTATGGTCTTCTGGTTTTAACAGGCTTTTTGAGCCCTGCGCTGAGTGGAAATTTAGCTGTCTCATTCCACACTTTCTTGTATTTGTGATTGAGCTTATAATTTGGTTTGTCTCCAAGCAGCACCAGGACAGATGACAATCTCTCATCTCCTATACTACGAGTGTGTGTTAGCTCATCTTGGCTCTAATCATAGTTGGCAGTCTTCATATCTACTGAACACTTTGCTATCTCCTAGTCAGCAGGCACTTTACAATGTTCATGGCTGCTTATTGAAATGTCATGGCTGGACAATAAGTGGAGATGTATGCAGGCAATGTTAATTAAAGTTTAATGACCTCACTTTATTGTCTGTCATTACAGCAAAGACATGATAGAATATATTATAAAAGGTCACCCCTGTTCCACCTTTCAGTACCTTTCTGCATGGCTAAAATGCATTGCTTTCTGCTGTAGCACATCTTGATGGCTTTGATATGATACCTGATATCTACTGCAGTGCACTAATGCATTTGCTTTCTGTTTTATTGACCAAAGCCATTTCCTGCTTGCCGAAATATATTTACACTCTGCATGAACATACCAAATGCCAAAGATCACTGAAGGTTTGCAAAAACAGCATAAGAAGCTTCCTCCAGCATAACTACAGCAGATAATGATAACGCAGATTTTTTTGTTTTGTTTTGGAGTTTGTTTGTTTTTTAGTGACTGATTTATCATGTTACAATTTCATTATTCCTTTTTAAGATGGTTCCTAAAAAAACATCTGATGTTTCCATATTTTTTATGCATTTGCTCTTGGCCAGCACAGTGAATTAAAATACAATACTGACACAAAGATGTGGGCCACGATGAACTGAGAGGAACTGCAAAGAATTCCCTGTGGGTTCATCTGTATGAGTCACACCTCTCATAAATAGTCACGTAGCTGATCATTCATATAGTGCATATTTTTGCAACAGAGAGTGTGACATTTCTTGCTTTGCAAGCCCTCTTTCTCAGCTGATTTTGTATTTTCTGCTAGTGTTTGGCCCTTGAAATGCTTATATTCAGTTCTGCAGTGTGTAGCTGTGCAATCATATATTAGGTTTGACAACTGGCAGAATTTTCCATGCCACATGACACGTTTCTATATCGATTTCTCCCTTTCCCAGCAGTAGCAGCAGCATTAGTAGGTTTCGCTTCCTGCCACTGTGAACATTGACTTTATATTGGCAATATTTCACAGCGAGCACGACACTAACATCCCAACATCACATTAAAGTCTTTGCACAGTTTTATTTTTGTGGAAGGTTGATTTGCCACGCGATTGCAGTTTCATCTCGTTTCTCTTGTTCACTCTTGAAACATTTGTTTGAAGGTCTTGCATTTCAGTTTCTTACATTTTCAAATATCACTGAAGATGGAGTACTCGGCTAACCCTGGCTGGCCTCTTCACATTGACCTCCCCCCTGTCAAGCACACAAAAGCCTCAGTCTTCATTTTTATGCTTGACTGAACATGATTTTTTTTTTTTTTTTTGGGCATTTTATTTCTCTGCTTACAAAGTGTTTGGATTAAAGCAATTAAAAGTTGTTTAATTTTCACAGTTACAGAGTTGTATGCTTCCATTCTCTACACTAAAAAAACACATGGAGGCAGTACAAGAGAACATAGCTTATAGTGAACCTGCAATGAGGCACTATATTTGTACTGCAGAATATGCAGGTTTATGAAATAAATACACGTTTACTGTGCAATAACAAGAGTAGAGTATTACATGTTTCGTGGAAGGCATCCTAATAGGTATTAAACTAATTATGTTTTTGAGTTTTTCAAAAGTTTGCTTGAGTATTATGGATTAAAAAAAGTTAAGTTCTGCCAGGATTTCAGCAGATCAGTTGTTGGATCAGCCGAAATCCTTCTAAGCATCCACTTGAGAAATCTCATTCAGAGTGAGCTCATGAATCTGCTTTAACTACAAAAACTGCAAGCTTCTTTGCAACTCACCTTCACCCCAGCTTCTCTTTTCAGGATATATTTGACTGAATCAAGACCATTTGTCTTGCTCTGTAGTTGAAGAGGTGTGCTATTTCCTCTTTATGCTTTACATAGATATGTTTGAAACAGCATTTGGATTCCTCCATCAGCTGACTAAAAGGGGAAACAACTGACTATGCTATGGGTAATAAATAGATCTCTCTATGCCACTTAATGGACAGGCAATGGAAAAGTGGAAGCTGATGCTGGAAATCTTTAAGTCATACCAATAGACCGTATAAAAGATGGATGTAGCTACTGTGACATCATTCACCAGTTTTTTGAGTTTAATAGCCTTGAGATGAGATTTTTTTCCGTCACCATCTTGAAATGTGATTTGATGACGAGACATGTCTAACTGTGAAACCTCACACTCATTGGCTAATGGCTTTCAAACACAAGGTGAAAGCCAGTGAGCATATCTCTGATAGTCCTTGTTTTTGATGCTTAGATACTAAAACCCACACTTAATGAAACCGTGGTCCTTCTCCCCATTTCTCCTCATTACCCTCCATTGATGTTTCCAAGAGTCATCTAATAGGTAAACTGTGTTTTTACTGCAGCTCTGGAAGTGTTCAGTCTAAGAAACTACAACCGACTGTAGACGGGTAACAGTATTTATTTGAAAGACAGGACAACAATTTAAATTGCTCTTGAATTGGGAGATTTCCTCATATGTTCCCCAATGCAGCTGGTATATTCAGCATTAATTTAGAAATGCTAATATCCTTGCTGTCGTTGCCATGGCAGTTGATGTGCTTCATGATGTAGAAAATTTGCTTTTGCTGTACAATAACTGTGTCTCCCCTGGGCATCCCTCCTCAAGTATGGTGCCATTGTTCTCCTTTTCTTAGCAGCAGCTACAGTGGTTGGTGTTCATAGAAGAGATGAAATGCTGTCTTTCACATCATCTGGGACCTAGTGATTTCTTGCTATTTTTGTCCTTAACCTAGTCTGTCAAGTTATCTGTATTGATCTCTCAGAGATGCATTATCAGTCAAAAAAAGATTAGTGCTTAGTCTCAAGGCTACAAGAAGAAAATAACATATCAGGCTTGTCCTTGTAACTCTGAGTGATTTGCCAAATATAAGCCTTCCGGTTATGCTGAAACTCGATACTTCATTGCTTTTAGAGTGTTAGGTAAGTGTTGGCAAGCTCTATAGCTTTAGAAAACTTCATAAATCAATGTAATTTCCTGTAGTTTAGCTAAAGCTGTCAGTTGTCAATCTTATCATTTATCTGTTTTACTTGACTCAAACTGGGCTTTTTTTCTTGTTTTTATTTCCAGCTCCTAGAAGGCAGTTTCACATCCCAGGTCAGCCATGAAGTCGATGGGCTTATCTTCCAGCCATGTGGGGTAAGCCTTCAACAGAGTGTGACAGTTTGTCATTTTTCAAACCCTTAGTCCCGTTGCTGCAGGTTGATTGTCAGACTCTGCTTTGTCTTCCTACATGCACATACAAAAGAATCGAACAGCTTGTCACTACCACCCACCGTTTGTCACTCTCTGTGCCAGTCTTGCCCTCGGTTATTGTAAAGGAAACGGCAATACATGAATTCACAGGCCTTCCTGTAAGACAGTACGCAGTAAACTTGACACATAGTGTTTTCTGTTACAGCCTAAACGAACTTGGTTGAAATACGTATTTGTTTGGTGTTACGACAGCAGAAAATCCTATGGTGGTAACACTAAAACACCTCTTATCATCATCTGCGATCGACTCAAGGACTTCTAATCCACTGCAGTATATTCTACTTTTGCGGAATAATTTACAAACATTAATGCAGAAAGACCCTGGACTGAAGTTTTTATATTTTACAAAAACTTCTGTCCAATTTTTCACCATTACAGAACCACCATGGTTTTATATCGTCTACGCCAAATTCTGACCTTACCTTCCTAAAGTAGCAGGAGAAATCGAGACCGATCCGACCATGTAACATTTTTCCAGTCTTCTGTTGTCCAATTTAAGTGAATTGTAGCCTCTGTTCTTGTGTAATGGGAGTGGCACCCAGTGTGTCCTTCTGCTGGTGTAACACATCAGCTTCAAAGTTTGATGTTTTGTGCATTCAGAGATGACCTTCTGCACACAAGGACCGTGCCATATTAAATTGTCCATGAAAATACCAGTATAAATGTTTACATGATATAAATGTCATCCTCCAACCAGGCTGTGAAGAAGGAGACACGAAAAGCTGCTGATGTGTGACCCAAATGTAAAACAAGTGACTCCACTTGTTTAACTAAAGGGTTAAGCAGTTATTTTATACTTAAAAGTTCCAGACAAAACACTTCCTAGGCTACTTTTGTGCTTGCATTTGACTTTGTGCAACAGTAGTGACAAAGCATATTGCACTAATGGTAGCTTGTGGAAATAGATTTATGCTTTGAAATAGGTAGTGTGTCATCAATGACAGCAGCTCACTGAAAAACAAGGGTGAAAAGCCCTTCATTTTGTTGGCACTAATAAATAAATGCTCCTGCCTGTAAGCTACAGTCATGATAATGTTGCTCCGTTCTTTTTTTTTTTTTTAAAACGATATATTATAATAACAATATAATTTATATTTTATATATATATATATATATATATATAGTTATATATGATGATATATATATATATGATAGATAGATAGATAGATGATAGATAGATGATAGATAGATATTATATATATAGATTTATGAGGCATAAGTATCATAATCACACTATATCACATTCCCCTGCTGCATTCATTGGATGTAACGAGTGTTTATTTGAGTTACTGTTCCTTCCTGTCAGCTCCAAGCAGCCTGGCCATTCTTTTCTGACCTCTGACAACATCAAAGCATTTTCATCCAGACAATTGCCTCACTGGATATTTTGTCTTTTTCATTCTCTGTAAACCCTTGAGATGGTTGTGTGGGAAAATTCGGGTAGATCAGCAGTTTCCGAAATACTCACACCAGACAGCCTGGCACCAGCGACTACGCAACCATTCAAAGTCCCTTAACTTGAGTTGGGGCCATGTTGATTGGCTGATTAGGTATTTGACTTCACAAACAGTTCAACATGCGTACCCGATGAAGTGGTTGGTGAGTGTATGTTGACTAGAGGTGCAAAAGTTGCAAGTTTGTATTGTGACACCCCACACTGGCCACGTGCTTATTTAGCTTATGCTGTTTAGTCATGTGGAGCTGTTAATGCCTGGTTTAAAATAGGCCCGTCTGGTAAAAGCTGGAATGTTTGTTAGAGAGTGAAGGGCAAATAGATCAGAGTAATAGAGTTTTAGATAGATTTTTGTTTATTTTGTTTATAATATACAGAATGACCCTGCTGCCAGGTCGCCTCTGATAGCATTGATTGCAAAGTGCAAAAAGAGAAAATGAAATCCATTTGCAATCTTATAATCCAAAGTGCATGACCAAGTTGAATGTTAGTATTGTCTAACTAAATGTAGCTATGAATATTTTATTGTTTTGAGTCATGTACCAAGTAATGTTTTTGCTGTTTCGTATTCTGGGCACAATTTCGAGCGGTGAGGGAGTTTTTCCTAATTACAACAAGAACAGCAGAATGTTCTTGGCCGGATTGAATCCAGCTTGTTTTCATGTAAAGAACTGGGCAGCCATCAGTTTCATTACAGGGATAATTGGTGTTAATGTTTTTTTGTTTAGACACCTGCTTATCTTTGGTTTTGACTCTGGAAATATTTACCATGTGTGAGTGAGTCAAAGGTAAATAGCAGGGAATGCAAATTTTACTTTCCAGTTTT